>NC_140166.1:175866880-176120287 GCF_963971535.1 Notolepis coatsorum | reverse complement strand
GCCGCGCGGACATTAAACTGTTGTAACTTAGGCATTCGATAAGTAGGGTGTGAGATTGAAAACTGCCGCGCGGACATTCGAGGGATAATAATAGGTAAAGCTGGAAGGTGTGTGTGTTTTCATTTATGGTTAGGGGTGGCAAGTGATGTGTATGTTTGGATGTGAGTAAAAGACTTATGGTTGTGTTGTAAGTTGCGTGATATAATATGGATTAAATCTGTAACTGGCACTTATGTTATGATTAAGAACGGTTTTTAACGTTATACCAAGTGTGTGCGCCACGTCCGTTGTGCCACCCAACCATGAAGCGGGCGCGTGCATGCTCGTCAAAGCTCGTGCTAGTCAAAGCGCGTGCTCGTCAAAGCTCGTGCTTGTCGAAGCGCGTGCGTGTCGTAGCGCGCAGGCTATAGGGTGTAGTAGGCCGCTGGTCGTAGACAAGCGGCTAAGCTAAGCTACATGCTATATTAGCTCATCGTGGCTCACTTGGGGTTGTTCAATACTGTATGTTGTGGATGAGATGATATTGCAGTGCAACTGGATTGTCATTGATGTTGATGCGTCGTGTGAATTGCAGTATTGACTAATGTTTGAACGGATGCTGGGTGTGTGGAGAATGAGTAGGCCGTGTGAGAGATTCGCGCATGCGCAACTTGTGAGGGAGGGCTATGTGTGTGGTGGTGAGACGTGAATGAGTGGAATGGGATTGAGATGTGGTTAAAAGTACACTAGGTGGCGCCAGAATCGGACCTGGGGCTTCCGTCCTGCCTGCTGACGCAGGCTGGAGGGTTCCTGGGAAGTCTCGCGATATGCGGCAATTTTAAGTGGAGCGCCGTGGTCGCCATTTTAGACGGGGCATGGGGTGGCCGTTGTAAGGGATTTATATTTCAGGGTGATGTGGTTGGAACTGCGCTAGGGGGCGGTAGAGGCGTCATTTGGACTCCCGTCCTGGGCAGACACAGGAAGTGTTTAGCTGTGCAGTTTATGTCGTGCGTGGCTTCAGTATGGTTAATATATATGTCCCTTTGTTAGAACCACCTACCCCCCCTCTCTCTCTCTCTCTCCCTCTCTCTCTCTCTCTCTCTCTCTCTTTCTCTCCTCTCTCTCCCTGCCACCCCCTCTCTCTCTCTTTCCTACCTCCCTCCCTCCCTCCCCACCACCTACCCTTCCCTCTCTCCCTCTCTCTACCTCCCTCCCTCCCCACCACCTACCCCCCTCTCTCTCCCTCTCTCTCCCTCTCTCTCTCTCTCTCTCTCCCTAACCCCCCCTCTTCTCTCTCTCCCTACACTCCCTACACCCCCCTTCTCCTCTCTCTCCTTCTCTCTCATCCCTCTCTCTCTCCTCGCTCTCCCTCTCTCCTCTCTCTCTCTCTCTCTTTCTCTCTTCTCTCCCTGCCACCCCCTCCTCTCTCTTTCCCTGCCTCCCTCCCTCCCTCCCTCCCCACCACCTACCCTCTCCCTCTCTCTTTCCTCCCTCCTCCCTCCCTCCCCACCACCTACCCCCCCTCTCTCTCTCTCTCTCCCTAACCCCCCTCCTTCTCTCTCTCCCTACACTCCCTACACCCCCTTCTCCTCTCTCTCCCTTCTCTCTCCTCCCTCTCTCTCTCTCTCCTCTCTCTCTCTCTCCCCCTCTCTCTCCCTCCCCTCCACGGAGGCGTTTGGGCGGTTGCAATGTATGATGTATTGTGTGATATGTTTTACGGTTAGGAACGGGTCTGTTTGGGACCACGTGCCCCCCCCCCCCTCCATTGCCTCTCTCTCTCCATCTTTCCTCCCTAGGCTTCCTTTCTGATTCCCTTACTCGCCCTCTTTCCCTCTCTCTTCTGCTCCCCCCCCCCTTCTCTCTCTCTCCCTTCCCTTTCCCCCCCTTTCTCACTTTCTCTCCCTTCCCTCTCACCCCCTCTCCCTCTTTCCCTCTCTCTTCTGCCCCCCCCCTTCTCTCTCCCTCTTTCCCTTTGCACTCTCTCTCCTTTCCCTTATTATTATTTGTGGGATTGCAGGACATATTAGGACACGCGCCGGTGAAGGAGGAACGAGGAGGAGGACGGAACACTCGACATGGTTCCTGGTTTGAGTGAAAGTAGTAGGCGGGTGCTTCTGGGGTGTGCGTGGCGGTGGTTTGGTTGTGTGTGTTGGCCAGTGTGATACTGTATGGTCCATTTCAGCGGCCTGAACAGCCAGAGGTGGTGGTAGTGGGTAGAAGGTCACTGCCAGACCATCGCGGGAATCTGTTTTTGGGGATGGCGAGGACGGTGGCTAAGATGGCTAATAGGTCAGATTGCTATGTGTGCGGATTGTCCCACAAGCGGCCGACGCGGGTCTTCCTCTGATTGCGCACCCCTTAACGAAGTGTCATGCCAACGTGTTAAGGGATTTGCCTGACCCTTACCTGTGCGACGGGGTGGGTCTTGATAGAATTGAGAAGTATTTGGGCCGGGGGTCAGGGTCAAATAAAGTTGTAGGGTATGGAGCACTAAGGGACAGTAGCCCCATTCCAGTAGCGTTTAGGGCGGCCTGGGTTTGAGATGTGCGTGGAGGGGAAATCCGGTGGTAAGAGCGTGGGGTTAGGGAGGGGATTAGGCACCCCGAACCTCTAGCCCCAAACAGGCGGCGGTGGAATCGGAAGATCCCTGGGCACGTTAAATCCTTTCTATAGTAAGCAAGGGAGATACTGAATGGCCCTCGTGTCTGGAAAGATGACCAACATCTTACTGTGTTACCGTCTAGTCGGCCCAGATAACGTTGCATGTAATGTATATGTGGGCACTGGGTGGTAGGTGGACGACGGTCCAAACCTAGAAGTGGGGCAGTGCACCGGAAGGGGCACAGCACCTGCTGTGAACAGGCCAGGCTGGTGAAAACGGTCAAAGTTTCCATACCCAAAGCAAGTGGGATGGGGAGCAGACCGTGGGTTTCAAAACTGAGTGGCTGAGAGGTACTACGGACCTCAGCCGCTTGGGGTCCTGACTTGACGATGGACTATGAGATCTCTATCGACTGCGTCACCGGTCGGTCCGATGAGCATTATGACCCTGCTTATAGTCACAGAAACGCAGGAAGTGGGACTGTGAGTGACTGGACAGTATGGGCATAAATGCGTCGGGCTCAATGTACAGTCAGGCCACAATAAGCCGAAACCGAATGCGTTAGTAGGCGAGTTGTGGTTCTGTGATCAGCAGGTTTGAAAATAACCACTGGGAAGCAGAGGGATGAGGGGTGTCAGTTCAGAGGAATCTGAATTGTCTCTCCTAAGATTGGAAAGGGACCCAGCCTTAAACTGCACCTGAAGGTAAAATAAGGGGACTTCTTCTGTTCATGTGAGGAGACCTTAGCCTGGAAGTGGAGGCCTGTATCCTTGGTTGGGTGAGAGGGGGTCCAGTGTAGGAGGCAATGCGGCCCTGAGAAGCCGGTTTCCCCACACGTGGCATCTCCTGATCCTGGCGGGGAGAGGTGCATCTAAGTAGGGCAAGCAGTGCATCCGAACGGGAGGAGGGTACTCTTAACTGGAAGGAGGTTAAAAGGGTCAAAGCGATTTGGACGGCTGCTTGGGTGATAGTGGAGTCTGGGGTAAGGATTCAGAGGCGCCAGCCCCTAGTGGGGCGTTTTGGATTTGTGGTGAGTTTGCGTACGCCGCGTTACCGATTGACTGGAGGGGAAGGTGTGCGTTGGGGTATTTAGTGCCGGCTATGAGGGTATCAGACGTTTTGCCAACGCTTCCCAAGACAAGGAGTAGGAGGGATGTGGACCACTTTTTCAGGGTGGCGTTTCCCTGGTATGGGACGTATGCAAACATGGGTGAACTGGACCATTTAGCGAGGGTATTTGAGGATATGGCGGCTACGACCGCGAGGGGCATGGGCCTGGAGGCTCAAGAGCTGCGGTCCTTAAGACTGATGGAACTACAGACAAGGACAGCTATGGACTTCCTGTTGGCGAATTCAGGAGGCACGTGTGCGTTGATTGGTCAGGAATGCTGCACATTTGTCCCAGCAAATGATGAAGGTGGCTTACCAGCGATTATAGAGCATTTACAGAATATTACTAGGGAGATGCAGGTCCCGCGGGAGGACTCGTGGGAAGACTGGGGTCATGGTCTGCTGGGCTATATAGGATGGACGGTTGTTAAGTATCTGCTGTGTGCTGTGGTAATGTTTGCAGTTATAGTTGTTTGTGTGAATGTGATCAGGGTGTGTGTGGCGTATGTGTTCAGGACTCTCGGCGCGGCTGGTTCTGCGACTGAGAGGCCACACTGCTCGGCTGCACCTGCGTATACGATGATGGTAGTAAGGGATGGCGCGGAGGGTGGCAGGGTGGGTGTGGGCGTTCCGTTAAAGCCGAGATGCCCGGAGTACGCGCTGGCGACTATTCTCTGATCTGGGTGGTGGACATTCAGGGTTGGGGAGTGGGAGGGCCGGGGCGTGCGTGTGGGTGTGGGACGGGGGACGTGCCTGGACGAACGTACGTTGCCGTTGGCGAGATATGGATGTGTATGCGATTTTGTTTTTTCCATAGTAGGTACGTGTGAGTTGACTATATAATGTGGGGCTGTGTACCCGGAGTTCGGTGTTGGGTCTGGTCGGCTGTGCATGGCCGTCCGGCAGGGCACTGGACTCTGGGGATGTTGGCCTGAAGGACGGGATAAGTTGCTGGGATGCTGACTGCTTTGTACCTGTGGTGGGGTGTGTTCAAACCGCTGTGGAGGGTCTGTTATGGTCTCTTCAGTAAACAGGGTTGACACCTCACGGCGTGCGTGGCGCGGTGTCCGAAGCGTTCTTTAGATTATCTCTGGGGGACACGAGTCTGGGTGACAAGTGTCCCCTGGGGGGTGTGGTACTGAATAATGGAAAAGAATGTGAAGGAATGGATGTAACTATACTAATCAAGATGTTTTTGTTTTCCGAGGAATATCAGAATTGGAGTGGAATCAAGCGGAAGTAAAGGAGAGCCGAAATTCGACAAAAAATAGGAACCCAGTGTGTTGACAGAGATCGAACGAGAAGAAAAACAGGGAGTAGAAACTGGCGGTATCACACACATGTATCAATTACAAATGTCTCGTGTTTAAGAGTGTATGAGAAAAGTAAAAAGATACTCATACAGTGAATGAAAAGAACCTCTCAGGAATTTGATTATATAGACAGAGTAAAGTACAAGTCCGGTTGATAAATTAACAAGAACTGTTGTCATTGTGTGCTCTGATCTCCAGCAGTTTGATTGGACACGCGGAACACCACAAATCAGGTAAGAATAGGAATTTCAGGTGAACAAGGGACAGAAGAGAATAGGAAGGGCCCACAGTGCCACTATTGGCTGTCCGAGTAGGAGTCAGTCACAAAGAGCATAGACACCTACATTTAGATAGGGATTACAGAAGATACTTTTCTGCCTGTTGCCATTGTTACAAGATAAAAAAGATAAGGGAAACTTTAGGAAAATGGGGAGAAAAAGCGCATATAAGAAAATGAAAGCCGCAACCAAATCAGATAAGTCGACCCTAATTGGATGGATGGAAGAGAGTCCAGTACAGATTATTGCCAACGAACACGACACGACAAAAGGTAACGAATATTACTTGAAAAAAGCAATCTATGTATCAGAAAGATGGAATAATAGATGGAAAACGCTGGCGAAACGTTGGCCGGTCGAGGGTTCTTTTGATTTAGAGCTAATAGCTAATATACAAATGCTAATTAAGACATATGCATACCACGGGGACGAGGTGGCAAGGGCAAAGAAATATTTGCAAGAAACAAGCATGATAGAATCTTATGCACGGGAAGCCGAGAGGAGAGATAGTGGAAAAAAGGCCATTGCAAATGGCAATGATGCAGACAAACCAGTAGAGGAGGTAGTCCCGGTCACCATAACTCCCCTGGCCCCTAACACAACACCTGTCACCGCCCAAAGTGTAGTTCAGTTAGCCTCACCCACCCCAGCCTCCTATCTTATTGCTCAACAGGAAAGAATTGAGGGAGCTTTAGCACCCCCGCCATATGCCAGTAGGAATGGGGAGCCAATATACCCCATCCTACCTGTATTAGAGATGACAAGCCCTTATGAATTGACAGATGATCTGGGGAACAAAGAGACGGGACAAGCAAAGACATCAATTCAGCTGATAGCTAGGCAACCAGACAGTTCAACCCAGGCTCGTTCAGACAGAGAGTATGCGGCCGCCTCGCGGCAAAGGGAAGGAACGGAAAGGATGTCAGAGCGAGCTAGGATGATCCAAGAAGCTGAAAGGGCGGGACGGGAAAGCTATGAGACACTGTTAAAACAGAAAGATTGGGCAAGGATGAAGGCAACCTACGGCCACCCTCTAGAATTGTCTGACCACCAGAGAGAGTATGACCACCAGAGAGGGTATGACCACCAGAGAGAGTCTGACCGCCGGCGCAAGTTCTTACAAAGCTCCCCAGTTCCTGCGCCCCACTCCGGATACAAAACTCTCCCTCCCCCACGTGAGTCCAGCAGGGGTGTAGCCCCTAGCAGTTTCGAGATTGGTCTCACGAAAGAACAGTGGGTGGAGGTACAGGGAGCCGCCGGACCAGCGCAGGAAGGTAAGAAGCCTGAGGTAATCGACATCGAACTTGGGGGGGAGATGATAAAGATAAAAGACGGTCTGATGGGGATAGACCAGGCGCTCGTGGATTTGGACAAGGACCACGCTGACATAATAGTGCGGTTGACGGACCACGACACTACAGACGTTAAAGGGGCGGAGGAGTATAAAGAGATCATCAAGATACGGGCAAACATTGAGGGAAAACAAAACGCCCTGCAAGACAAAAAAGCAGAGCAGAAAAAGGCCCTCAAGAAGGTAGAAGATGCTGTGAGGGATAGAATAGAGACCAGATCACAGACGAAAAATAAGCAACCCCCTATCCAAGCCCCCGTCCACATGGCTCCTATAATAGTAAGAGGACAGGACCTGGAATATCACCCCTGGAAGGCGTCTGACATGACACAGGTGTCTGAGAAATTGCCGCCCCTCCAGAATGGGGCCAACCCGTGGATTGCCAAACTGGAGGAGTTGATGGTCGGACAAGAACTGGCAATGGGGGATGTCAAGAAAATATTGACAACCATGATGGGAAAAGACGGCATGGAAAGGATACTGGAGATGGCTGCCCTGCAGGGCCATGTGGGGACGGGAGCACATGATGCGGACCTGTTCACACGATACAGGGGAGTAGTGTGGCTGGCCCTCCGAGAAACCTATCCGACGAGACTGCACCCAGACCAAATTCAGATTGGTACTCTGGGGGCAACAATCCACCCCAGGCTGTACGTACAACAAGCCTATGCCGCGTGGAAGAATACAACTGGTCAGGAGGCAGTACTTGACCGTATGCATGAAGCCACGTTAAGAGCCAAGATTGAAGACGGCCTCCCTCTAGAGGTAAGACAGAAATTGGCCGAGGTGGTGTCATTGTCAAGTATGGCAGTGGACTTTTATATTGATCAGGTGGCCCATTACGTTGAACTGTATCGGAAAAAAGAGCAAAGGACAAAGGAGAAGGATATGGATCAACAACGTAGGATCATGTATCAACAGCCAACCGATGCAGGGAAGGTAGTGGAATACCTTCAAGCCTTAGTCCCCACAACCAAGAGGTGGGACGGGCTATGAAGGGGAACAACATGAACAGAGACAGGCTCAAGCGGGAACACGAGGGGGTCCTGAGCTGGAACAACAACAACAAACCCCAAGAAGGACACCCTGGCAGGCACGGGGAGCAAGTGGAGGCAGGAGAGGGGGCGCGAATGGAAACCAAGGTCGGCAGATGGATTGCTGGAAGTGTGGGGAGTTCGGACATATGTCATGGGAATGTGATAGAGCCAGAAGGGGAGGCGCTCGGGGGGGGGAACAGGAGAAGGAATTGGCAAGGCCAAGGCCCACCCCGAGTTCAAGACCCTAGTGAGAACAATGGCCCGGTAAATCCAGCAAGAGGGCCAGATGAATCACTCTGAAGAGGCCCAGAGAGTCCAATGGGGAGGTGTCAGCTGTCAGTGTCGTCTTTAAGGGAGGAGCCTATTGTGTGCGTAACGGTGAATGACAAATCTGTCGAGATGATGGCAGACACCGGTGCGGCCTACACGGTAGTACAACCCCAAGACGCGACGCACCTAACCATGTCCGGTCGATACGTACGGACAATTGGATTTGAGGGAGTGAACCAGCTGACGCCTGTTACCGATCCTGTGACTCTGAGATATCAAGGCAGGGAAGCGACTCTCCCTGTGCTGGTCTCGGAAAGCACACCCATTAACTTACTTGGCCGAGATGGGCTGGGGTTACTGGGGATGGACATTAAATGTACTGCGGAGTGTTGCGTGATAGCTGAACGAGAAGACCAGTACTATCAGATGGTACAACGAATCGACAGCCAACCACCGGAGATCTATTGTCTAGGGGGACTGGAACAAGAGTTGCTTGGTCCAGCCTTGCAATGGGAGAAATTTATCACTGCCAATATGCCTGAAGCAAGGGATCCAAAGACCCCATATCATTGCACTCTGCACTGCAGTATCATAAAGATGCAGACTCGTCACAGACTAAGGAGTGGCTGAGGGTGCAACCGGACAAAGTACAGCTTAATGCTACCAATATCATATTGGGGCCGCAGGGAGCAGCGCTACGTATTGCACGGAGCAACTATCTGCATAAAGAACACGGCATTACGGACAGTGTTCCCCATGTGACTTTGAAGGTAATCAGCTCATGCGATCAACAGCACATTGGCGAAATGATGAAAAAAGCAGAAGGGATTGAATTTGAACAGATGAAAGAAAACAAACGGATCTGGATAAGCCCTGATAAAAGGTTTATTAAGATCATGGTCCAAGGCACAGGGATGGGTCGTCCCCAAACTGTGCAACTATCCCAAGAGACACTGGGAGAACTCCCTAATGCATCAAGCCTCCAAGAGGACATGATGAAGGCGGTGCCTGAGACGCTGTGGGCAAAAAACAGCACTGACATTGGATTAATCAAGTCCACTCAACCTGTGAAGGTGGAGCTTAGACCTGGGGCCACCCTGCCTTGGAAAAATCAGTATCCATTGAAGGAGAAAGCGGTGGCTGGAATCGAGCCACAAATCAAAGGACTTTTAGCAGCAGGAGTCCTACGGAAAACAACTGATCCCCAGAGCAACCCGCCGTTGCTACCCGTGGAGAAACCTGATACCTCTTACCGGCTGGTTCATGATTTAAGAGCTATCAACGAGGTGTTACTTGACTATCCCGCAGATGTCCCCGACCCCCATGTGCTATTGACATTTATCCCGTCGAAAGCTGAATACTTTACGGTTATAGATTTGTGTAGTGCATATTTTAGTGTGCCCTTGAGCAAGGAGTGCCAGCATTTTTTTGGTTTTACTTATAAGGATGAGCATTATGAGTATACTAGGATCCCTCAGGGACTAAAGCATTCACCACACATATTCAACAAAATCCTAAGGGAGGATTTAGAGGGGTTGGATACAGTCATGACCTCTAGGGTCATTCAGTACATGGATGATCTGATACTGTGCGCGGACGATCAGACAACATGTCATCGCGATTCCGTAAAACTGTTGCAGCTATTGGCGGAAAACGGCCACAAAGTGTCGTTGAAAAAGTTGCAATATTGTAAACCTAAAGTGATCTATTTAGGACAAACAATTTCACAGGGCCATCGGGCTATTTCAGAAGAACATTTGGTGGCCATTAAGACGGCGCCCAAACCTGTGACGGTATGACAGATGATGGGATTTCTGGGTATAATGGGGTACAGCTCTCCATGGGTCGAGAACTATACGGAAATAGTGAAACCATTGAGAGACAAGATGAAAGAGGCGGGCGTTGATAAACTGAGTAGTAAAGTGGTATGGACCGAGGATGGCTTACGGGCATTTGAAACAATCAAGTCCCGACTGTTAGAGGCGCCGGCCCTGGCTTTGCCTAACTATACCAAGAAATTCATACTCTACGTCTCTTCTTCTCCAGATCAGAAGCAGGCGTGCGCGGTGTTGGCCCAGAACACAGGGGTGGGGGCGCGACCTCAGCCGATGGCGTACTACTCAATTGCCTACTCGGAAGTAGAGATGGGGATGGCTCCATGCTACCGGGAAATGGCTGGAGTGTATACGATGTACGAGAAAGCCGCAAGTATTATGATGGGATATCCGGTGGATATCATGGTGAGGCATGACTTAAAGAGTCTGTTGGAGTCCGGTAAATATGCACTAACGATGCCTCGCATTAAACATTACTACAGACTTTTGGAACAGGAAGACGTGACGCTGGTCAGGTGTTCCATAACGAACCCGGCAGCCGACATCCCTACGCCTGAGGATGGAGAACCCCACGACTGTGTAGTCGAAGCCGAGAGGTACTCTAAACTCAGAGCAGACTTGCAGGCGTTTCCATTTAGCAGTCCAGATCTGGAACTATGGACTGACGGCTCTTGCTATCGAGTTGGCGAGGGACTAAAAGCAGGTTACTCCGTGGTAAGGTCACAGGGCGAAGGGTTTGTGGTGGAAAAGGCCGAAGCATTATCACAACCCTGTTCAGCCCAGCTAGCAGAATTGGTCGCACTGACGGAAGCATGTAACATGGCAGAGGGCAGAACTGTAAATATTCATACAGACTCGGCCTATGCGCACGGCACAGCATTTTTATTTGGCACAGTGTGGAAAGTCAGATTAAACGGTTGTTAGAAGCAATTATGAAACCAAAGCAGATTGCAATAATCAAGTGTGCTGCTCACCAGTCAGACGAGTCGAAAATAACTCGAGGAAACAAAAGAGCAGATGAAGCTGCCAAGGAAGTGACAGGTGCCGACAGAGCAGGTAAGGTTTTGGTTATCACACACGGAGTTGAGTTAGAGGACAAGATAACCTACAAGGATGTTTTGACTTTCCAGGAGGAGGCTAGTCAGGTAGAACGGAACCTCTGGATAACCAGGGGAGCTTGTCAGGATGATTCAGGTTTGTGGCGTGACATCAGTGGATTTGTGGTGGCTCCTGCTGGCCTGGTCGGACTGCTGATCCACACGGCTCACGACTTTTGCCATGCGCATCGAGGAGAGGTAAGGAGAAAAATCAGAGAATATGGCTTTTGGGCGCCAGATTTAAACAGTCAAATTGATCATGTGATAAAGAGATGTGTAATATGTTTGAAGAACAATATACGTAAGGGGATTAGTGTGTCACCAGGACATATCCCCATGCCCAATGGCCCAATGCGAGACCTTGTAATTGACTACATTGACATGATTAAACCAATTAATCAGAAGAGATATATTCTTGTCGTTGTCTGTCGTTTTTCAAGGTGGGTGGAGGCGTGCGCCACCCGGCACAAGGATGCAGCATCGGTGGCTAAGTTCTTATGCCAAGAGGTATGTCCCCGTTTTGGGCTAATGGACAGAATCTCGAGCGACAATGGCAGGGAATTCGTTGACAAGACTGTGCGTTTAATACTCCAACATTTAGGCATAAAACAGCGATTGGGGGCCGTTTATCATCCGCAGAGCCAGGGGTTGGTGGAACGCATGAACGGGACGCTAAAAAACAAGTTGGTAAAGATCTGTCAACACACAGGATTGAATTGGCTAAACGCTCTCCCTTTAGCGTTAATGGCATGCCGGTCAAGCGAAGTTCGCGGACTGCGTTTGACACCGCACAAAATGATGTTAGGTCGCTGCATGGTAGTACCAGGTTTGCGCGCGACAGGCAAAGGTCCAAGTTTGGACATCCTGGACAACGATATGCGTGAGTACGTAAAATACATGTCGAAGATACACGAAAATATTCTGGATCATGTCTCCAGTAGACAGGAGCATGAAACCGGGGAGGAGGTGAATAGGCAGACTACACCTCAAATCATACAAGGCGACTACGTTTATGTTAAAGTATTTAGACGTAAGTGGTTTGGCGCGAGACGGGAAGGGCCATACAAAGTCGTCCGAGCCACCGAGAGGGCTTTACAAATTCAAGGATCACCGATGTGGTTCCACATTTCTCATTGTGTAAAAGCAATAGATACGGGCCAAGAATGGGAACCTGAACCACGAGACCTTGACGATGAAACCGGGGCGTCGCAACCGTTACATGAAGGCGAAGTGGAAGCGGCGGATGATGAAATTGGGGTGGCGCTAACCCCAAACGATGGGGAAGATGCGAATGATTATGGCGAGCCAGACCGAGGGGACCACGATTGGCCACGAGTAGAGGATGAAGGGTTTTTACAGGAACCAGACAGAGGAGAAGATTATGAATTGGAACATAATAATTTCTCCTCTGTGGATTTGGAGAGTGTACCAGAAGGACTGGAGGAACCAGTGCTTAGCACAAGCCCGGAACGAGATACTCGACCACAACGAGTCATCAAGAAGCCTCAACGGTACACATAGGTGAAAGAAGGGATAGTGTAACTGATAGGCCATGGAGAGAGCGTGTATATATTTTTTGATTTTTCATTATTTGAGCTCTCTCCTTTTTTAGAAATGTTTAGAAAATAAATGCAATGTAATAATCTTTTCTTTCAGAGTGGTTCGCACAAAATAGACATGTTTGGTTAAGAAACACATAAGTATAGTCTAAACCTGGTAATTGGTACGATGCCCTTTTTGTATAAAGGGACGGACCTAGACGGAAGTGAAATTGGAATAACTGATACATTGTGTATAATCTGCAAATAATTGGAAATTGTTAAACGGTGTGAGTGAATTGAGAACTGTGTAAACATAAACTGATTCATAGTTGTTCATTGGAAAAGGGAGCTAATGTGGGTGTTGAAAGCAATTGATACTAACAAATATGAACTATGAGCTAGAAGGATTCTGGAAATATTTGGCTAAACAGTAAAAAGGTTAAGGTATATGTAACAGTTTGATTGAAAAAATACTAACAAGTATATTGGGGATCATTAATCCCCAAACCGGGGAAACTGTGGTAGTTTCTCAACAAAACTGTGTAAAATTGTACTGTACACCATGGAACTCAGAATGGCAAATTGGAAAGGTAAAATTGCAACATTACACATAACTAATTCAAAGCTACTCCCCTCCATTGCTCTAAAACTGTCCTTATTTTTATCCCCTGGAGAGGGGGTGAATAAGCAGTTGAGTGATTTAGCATCTAACCGTGGTTACAATGCCTACTGAAATTCCTATCCTAGGCGGCTGTTTACAAGCCTTAAGATCAAAGAGCCTTCCTGGAAGATTTAGAGATAATGTTGATTAGAGCCAGACATTTGGTCTACAAATACTCTTCGCTCAGAGGAAGCCTTTTGTGGAGGGGTAGGGAAAAACACAAGGTGTTTTGCATTCTACCCCTGTAAACAAAAGGCATCGGAACTAGATTAGATCAGAAGGTTCCCCATTTGAAACCCAGCCTTCACACCCTTTCGATTTGAAACTGCTAGGGAACGCCTACTAAGGAATTCCGTTCTGTCGCTACTCCAGGGTGGCTAGCCTATTGACAGACAGCTCTACTGGTCCTCCAATAAGGGAGCTCGGTAATGCTCAGAAGGACCCGCCCTCCTGACGTAATGTTGGGGGCGGAGATCTAGACTTTAAGATGACGCGCTCTGCCGAGAGAGCGTCACAACTCCACGAATGACAGACAGGGAACAACAGCGAATACACACTCTTCGTCCACTGGACAAAGAAGACCGCGGCGAGAACGGCCCTGGAGCAGACGAAGAACGAGAAATACGACGTCGAGCCCACAGATACAGAATATTTAGACTAAAGCCTAATGAACCTCGGCATAGTGAGGGCTTCCATTAAGGTTTTATTGCAACTGTTCTTTCAAATCTTTGATTTGTATTGATTGAAATCCTTTTATTAAACAACGGATTCTTCAGAGTATCAAACTGCTCCGATCTCACTTTCTCAGCCGTCTGAATCCTCTCCGGCCGTGCCGCAGCAGCAAAACCATTACCTGGTTTACTGCATTTTGTAGATATAGTACTTCAAGGGCTTTTTAAGGTTAACACAACGCAGAGATAGGGAATAAGCTAGGAAGTTTACTACAATACACTCTCGTCCAGCATCCACGTCATCACACTGAAAGGAACATTTCTTGATTAGTGTCTTAATTCAGCCATTGTGCTTTATTTTAAAGTCAACTACTGGTTCAAACTGTTATATGACTACATATTTCTCTGAGAATATAACAGTAGGATTCCTACGATGGCACAAGCCTTGCTGTGAGTAGTGTTGCACGGTATACCAGTATTGAAAAATTGAGGTTTGAAAGCCGTACTATACCTCATTTTAGAGGAAAGGTTCAAACTGAGACAAAAAGATGCAAATAGTGAAAGGAAAAAGATGAAAAATAAAGCACTCATGGCCTCCTGTACAATTTGATTGCCCTCTTTACCAATCATTTGTGGTAACTAAAAAATTCATTTCCATAGCCTTTCCTCCAATAAAAAAAATCTTAATTCCCCCAAAACAGCCATAATTCAAAACTTTGTAGGTTTTTCATGACAGTGGGACCAGTTAGCACTTACGTCAGCCATTTGTGCCATTTGCCTTTTGAGCTTTTCCCCTAGCTGTCCTCCCCTCTTTTGGAACAGCTTCGTCAGGTTGTCAGAGTGGAGATCAAGCTGAGACAGGAACTTGGACTGAAGTGGCATGGTGGTGATTCTCTTGAATTCAGCATTGATCTGAAGACAGGTAAAAAGCACAGGAATCAGAATAAAATGGTTAGAGGGTAGAAAGCCACTGTTATATATACAGCCGATCAGGAAGGGGGAGATATAGCACAACGAAATATAAAATCATATTAGCAGTTTGACAATGGACCCAACACTTCCCTTGTAACGTTATCAACAGCAAATCCAAGATGAGATAAGCCATACCTCACTGACTTCAAAGAGAGCTGGCCACCTTCCTATGAAAGGCTCCACCATTGGTGCATCACGGACGACTTCAAGTCTTCTATGTGCGAAAGTCTTCTCCATCTTCAGTTTCACAACATCTCTGTTGTTCCTCTTCTTCACATCCAAGAGTAGATCTTTCTGCATGGCCTCCAGACTTTCCTCCGTTTCTGCTGATGGGTATGGTGGGCAGAAGTTAACCTCTGCTCTCTTGGCCTTTTTGACATCAAAGGCTGCACGCTTTCCTGTTGGTTTGTTTCTTAAAGAGTTCACCGTCACCTCTGGGCAGCCCAGATGTCTCAGCTCTCTGCGGTAGTTACCCAATTTATATTTTAAACTCATCTTCCATGCGCCATATCCAGTGCTGGACCCCTTCTCAGTTAAACATGGATGTGCCTTGATAAGACTCTGGGCTGTTTGTTCCATCTCCATATCACTGACATAGACTTTATACAGAACAATTTCCTGCACTAAACCATCAAGGATGGCTGACTTCAACTTGGGATCAGGGGTAAGTACAGTGCCATTTTGACTATAAGCTAAATTTGCCTGCTCAAGTTTTATTTCAGCATCATAGGGGAACTTAGGCACGTGGAAAACAGCAGGCCAAGACGACCGTGAGCTCCTAAACTCAATTGATGGCAGTAGATCTGGATCCACAGATTCAGGCACTTGAGAAGAAGTAGGCCAAGAGGACGTTGTAGACTCACTCGATGACAGTATATCTGTATCCTTGGATCCATCCGACGAGAGCAGAGAAGTATTTCCAGAGAAAGGATCGAGAGCTTGGGGGTTTAGGACTGGATAGAGAACAATGGGCCTTGACATATCCACAACTTTAAGAGTATCTTTGTCTTCTAGTTCTGAAATGGAGGTAAGGTTAAGGAAATCATTTCCAAACAAGGAGTCCTTAAATGAAGGACCGCACTGTTTCATCATTTCAATAAGAAGGCCATCAACGGATGCAGGGAATCCATGGGAGAGAGTCAATCTCTGAGAGCTGCCATCAGTCAAGATGATCTTAAGGATCACAGGAGTCGCCATCTTCAAAGTCTTTTACTCTGTAGAGACACAAAAAAAGTTATTAGACATCAGACATCCATACATTTCAGATTTCAAATTAAGTGGTAAAAGCCTACTTTTCAAGTATTGAGTACAGTAAGTTTGTGAATGGAAACCAGACCTCTCTCCACTAACGTGAGACTACCTTTTCCCCAATAACCCCCATTCCCCCCTCATAGCACACCTTTTATGACAGACAAACAGTGACAGACCATGACACTTTGTAGGTCATGCTAGACCTACAAAAGGCCTTCGACACTGTCAATCACACCATTCTGATTGACAAGCTAAAAGCAATTGGTTTTGATAGTTTATCAGTGAGCTGGATACAATCCTACCTGGAGGGGAGAGAACAGATGGTGGAGGTAAACGGTACCCTATCCCCCCCCCTCACAGTGAACTGTGGTGTTCCACAAGGAAGCATACTAGGACCACTACTGTTCCTAATTTATGCAAATGACATGTCGTCAGCTTGTGACTGCAACTTGTTCCTGTTTGCGGACGACTCAGCCCTGCTGGTCTCTGACAAGAACAAGTTACAGGTTGAAAAAACCCTCAGCTCGGAACTAGGCAAAATCTGCATATGGCTCGCCAACAACAAACTATCATTACACATGGGCAAAACAGAGTCCATTCTCTTCGGTTCAAATAACAAACTCAGCAAGACCGACGGCTTCTCAGTTACAGTGGGTGACAATATTGTCACAAGGAAAGATGAAATTACCTACCTGGGTTCCATCCTAGAGGCTAATCTTTCCTGTGACAAAATGGCATCCAATGTAATAAAAAAAGTCAATCAACGAACTCGATTCTTGTACCGGATCTCCTCCCTGGTAAACAAGAATACCCTGAAGACTCTGGCAGGAGCACTCATTCAAGGGTACTACGACTATGCTTGCACCTCATGGTACCAAAGCACCTCAAAGGCACTAAAAACCAAATTACAAACATCTCAAAACAAAATAGTCAGACTACTGCTTGACCTGACTCCTAGAACCCACCTCACCCCTGCACACTTTGCCAACCTAGGATGGCTTAGAGTAGACGACAGAGTACAGCAACTTGCAATGGGCCTGGTCTACAAGATACACTACACGACCAAGGTACCCATGTACATGTCAAAATACTTCCCAAAGGTCAGTGAATACCACGATCACAACACCAGAGGGAGCTCCACAAATCATGTAAAACCCAGATTCGGCTCAAACAAGGGACTAAACACGTTTCGCAATTATGCCACAACAATGTGGAACGCCCTACCCAAAGCTGTAAAGGAATGTGAATCACTACCCACCTTCAAAAACACTCTCAAAGAACACCTACGGGAGACTGCAATTCAAAACTGGCCCCTACAAATGTCCTAACCCAGTTGTACAATAAAGACCAAGCATGGCTTTGTCAGTATTCCAATGTACCCAACCCCCCCCCCCCCCCCACCTCCAATGTACAGCCCCACCCAACCTACCCAACCTCCTCCAATGTACAGTTTCTATGTCAAATGTAGGTCAGTATTCCAATGTACAGTGTGTCCCCCCCCTACCCAAGCCCCCCCCCCCCCCCCCCCCCCACCTCCAATGTACAGCCCCACCCCACCTACCCAACCTCCCCAATGCACAGTTTCTATGTCAAATGTATATACACTCTTTTTCTGGATTTTTTTAGTATCACAAACAGTACTGTATTTGAAAATCTGGTATGTCATAAATGTATAGATGTAGCAGTACTGTCTATCTGTATGTCGTGTGTGTCATATGATGAATTGAAAATGGAGGACCCTGATGGAAACAAGACGAAAGTCTTTCTCAGGTCTGCATCCTCTTAACAATTGTATGTATTGAGCTGTACTGTACTGTACCCATTCTGCAATCTGTTAATAAACTTTTCAATCAATCAATCAATTCAATCAATCAATCAATCAATCACAGTAACAGATAGTGAGTGAGTGACAAACAGACAGAGATAGACCGTGACAGAGAGTGAGTGACAGTGACAGAGAGTGAGTGACAGACAGACAGTGACGGTGACAGACAGTGACGGTGACAGACAGACAGACCTTTTATTTCAATATGCCTTTTCAATGTCACCATGCGGGCTGATCCAATCTTGTAGTCAACCAGTGGATAAGTATCCAGGAGTTCACAGAGTGCCACAAAAGTGAATGTTCTTGTGGGTGCTGGGCTGAGTTTGAAGGCTCTATAATGCTCTCTGTACCAACCACAAAGCTCTTGGACAATGTAGAATACACTCTCTTGTAAAATGCAGATTTGATCAATTTCACTAAATTCAGGCAATCCCCCTTCTGCTCTGTGGGCCACTATCATTCCATTCCTATAGGTTATGCCATTGGTTGTCACACACTGTGCAAGTTGAACCTCAGTCGTGTCAGGGAACTTTTGCCTGATGACTTGTGCTATTTCCTCTTTGAGTAAGTCTACTGGTAGAGTGGATACAGCTGAGACCTCTAGCTTAGGCTTGCTCAGACATGGAGAGCTCAGATGGTAAGCGATCATCATCTGATGCTTTGAGGCTAAAGAGAGGGGCACATTCTTGAAGCAGCTTGTGTGTCTGATAACCTGTTTAAAAAAGCTATGCTTAGCCTCAAATCGCATTGTCCACTGTCCGACAAGTGGACCAAACAGCCTAAACATCTGGGGGTAGTGCTCCAGATAATGGTGTTTTGGTAGCAGCCTGATGGCAGGGAACAACTCCTGGTATCTCTGCCTGTGCTCTAGGACTTTACTTTCTAAAAAAGCCAGCGAGTCATCACTATGTACAGGGGCAACTACAAGCTCAGTGATGTCCTTCAGATCCATAAGAACAAGCCATGCAGGCTCATCTTCAGGTACAAGTGAACCAACCAAAAAAGGTAAGAACCGGAGCGTTTCCTCCCACTGTTTTTCTGCTGGAGAAACTTTGTGACACTACATGAGGTTTGTTTGTCCTGTCGGCCCGTTTGTAGGGAAACTTCAGAATGGCGCTGTTCAGATCAGCCAATGTGAAAAGCTTTCTGGATATAAGCACTCTTAAGCAATGAGCTAGCTCTGCAGGGATTATACCCTCCAAAAGGTCATGGGCAAGATCAGGTGGATAGCCAAAGATGACGTGAAAATGAGAGACATTATTTGTGAAGACGCATTCCCTTTTCACTCCACAACAAAATGTCCCTGTATCTTGGGCTTGTTTGACATGGGCCTGATGGAGCTCCTTGGTTCTCAGACTGAAAGCACCAGATGCAATGGAATATCACTGCTCTTTCCTGTGCAAAATCTGCAGTAGTATTCCCCTGAAAAACTCTCCAAAAATCCAGCAACACTGTGTGCTCCTAGGTTGTCAGCCACTACACTGAATATTGTACCTTTAACTGACTCACCCAACAGTGGGACATAAACACCCAGCTCCTCCTAAGTTTTCAGATCTTGTAGAAGCGGTTCAAAGATTTTTGCATAACCATAGATTTTAACATCATCGGTTTTGCACAACACTGACAAGTAGATCGATGTTAACGAGGAATGAGAACCCGGAGGCAAGTTAGCCAACACCCAATAAACAGCACAAAGCTTATGCTTCTTTCGCGAGGTGCCAAGGGGGTTACAGGTTTCAAAGTCATCCACATACAAATTTAGGATGATAGTTGGCTTTTCTCCAGCGAGGAAACTATTACCCTTAAATAGGGAACCATCTCTTGAGGACTTGTACTGATATGTGCCTTCCTGTCTTTGATGGCACTCAACAACGTTATCAATGATATCCCTTCGACCCAACAGTTGCTGCAGGGACTTCAATAATGGGACCGCTTGATCACTGATAACATAAGACGATTACTACACGTACTAGATGCTAACAAGGAAGACAACACACCTAAGGCAATGCTGTCCCTGGATGCAATGAAAGCTTTTGACAGGTTGGGATGGTCGTATCTATGGGCAGTATTAGAAAGGATGGGGTTAGAAAAAGGATTCATTGATATGATTAAAGTATTATACAAAGACCCATCGGCCATGATTACAACAGGCACAACCACCTCCGAAATCTTTCCGGTATCACGTTCTTCCAGTCAGGGTTGCCCTCTTAGTCCCGGACTATTCAATCTATCATTAGAGCCTTTAGCACAATATATAAGACAATCCCAATCCATAGAACCAATCGTAATCAAGGGCACACAACACAAAATTAGTTTATATGCGGACGACGTAATACTGTTCATGCAAAACACCAACACCGCATTGCCTCATCTTCTCAAGTTGATTGAGGACTTTGGAGATTTATCAGGATTTAGGATAAATTGGCCGAAGTCGGCCTTCCTCCCACTTAACGCCCCTGCAAAAAGAAATATAACCCTCCCAGAAGAGATACCGATGGTAAAACACTTTAGATGTTTGGGAGTTGAAATATTTCCTACCATAAGCCAAACAGTGAAGCACAATTACATAAAAATCCAAAACAAAATCAAATACGACCTTGTCAGGTGGTCAAAACTTAAAAACTCAGTACAGGCACGGATATCAATAGTTAAGATGGACGTCCTACCTAGAATCAACTTCTTCAGCTCAATGCTACCGTTACCCCCTCCAAAGGGTTACTGGAAAGAATTATACTCCTCCACATACAAATTTATTTGGAATAACAAACCACCACGTATAAAAAGATCCACCGCACAGAGAAACAAAGCAGACGGTGGTATGGCATTTCCAGATTTCTACCACTATTTTAAGGCGTACACTTTAAGACCACTAACAACATGGTTTGATCCCCAAGCATCAGTATCCTGGAGAAATTTAGAAGAAAGTAGCTCTCACCTCCATAGCCATGAAGTGCTTCGAGAAGCTAGTAAAGGGCTACATCTGCTCCTCCCTCCCCATCAACATGGACCCCCTGCAATTTGCATACCGCCCCAACAGGTCCACGGAGGACGCCATATCCCATGTGCTGCACACAGCAGCATCACACCTGGACAAGAGGCAGGGGAACTATGTGAGAATGCTATTCATCGACTACAGCTCGGCATTCAATACCATAGTCCCCTCCATACTCATAGCCAAGCTCAGGGACCTGGGCTTGGGCTATGACCTCTGCCAGTGGGTCTTGGACTTCCTGACTGGCAGACCCCAGGTGGTGAGAGCAGGCAACTGCACCTCCTCATCCATCACCCTCAACATAGGGGCCCCCCAGGGCTGTGTTCTGAGTCCCCTCCTCTACTCCCTGTACACACACGACTGTGTGGCTCAGCGGAGTAGCAATACAATCGTCAAATTTGCTGACGACACAGTGGTGGTGGGCCTGATCTCTGCCAACGACGAGAGGGCCTACCTGGAAGAGGTCAAGGTCCTGGCGGGATGGTGCCAGGAAAACAGCCTCTCCCTGAACGTCAGCAAAACAAAGGAGATGATTGTGGACTTCAGGAGGTCGGGGGTCAAGGACTACAGCCCCCTCAGCATCGACGGGGCACCGGTTGAGAGAGTCAACAGCTTTAAGTACCTCGGAGCCTACATATCCGAGGACTTGACATGGACCACACACATTAACAGTGTTGTGAAGAAGGCACGACAACGCCTCTACTTCCTCAGGCGCCTAAGGAAGTTCCAAGTCAGCCAGAAGATCCTTAAGAACTTCTACTCATGTACAATAGAGAGCATCTTGACCGGCAACATCACCTCCTGGTTTGGGAATAGCACTGCACAAGACCAAAGCAGACTACAAAGAGTGACACGTTCAGCCGAACGCACAATTGGAGGGGGGCTCCCCACCCTCCAGAACATTTACTACAAGCGTTGCAAGGGCAAGGCTAAGAGAATCATTAAAGACTCCAGTCACCCGAACAACTGCCTCTTTGAACTGCTGCCGTCAGGCAAGCGATACAGGAGTCTCAAGGCGAGCACAGAAAGACTCAGAAGAAGCTTCTATCCCCAGGCCATCAGGCTGCTAAACGAACAATGAATGAACACTACACAACAACAACCACCAAACGCACATAGCACACACATCCACACGCACACACTCACTTTAAACAAACACACTGTAGCACCCACTCCACACACTTATAGCACACACCCACTTTAAACAAACACACTGTAGCACCCACTCCCCACACTTTATATTTATGGATGAAGGATTGCACTACAACTCGTACACCTTACTGTAAATTGTACCTAAAATTGTACCTCATCCCATTTCTGCTTTGCACTAGATAGTACTGTACATTAGTACACTGCATAGTATTGTGTATTGTATATTATATGGTAACTCAGAACATTGTACATATGTCTATACCGAACACTGTGACCTCATTTTCTTCTTCTAAATTCATGCTATATTATGTTATTATGTTATTTGATACTATCTTGTCTAGCACAGTCTCTGGAGCGTAACAGTAAGAAGCATTTTGTATGAAAGTATTCTGTACTTCTGTATGACAACTATTAAAGAACTTGAACTTGATATAGGCTGAAGGACATAGTATACACCAAATTAAGCAATGCGAACGGAAATTTGGCCCCATAATCACTCATGCGATCCGGATATGGCGTGAAACACAAAAAAAGATTCTATCCCACATAAATGGCATAATCATACTCCCTTATTCAATAACAATGCACTCTTGATTGGAAAACAACCTATAAGATTCCCTAGATGGGAAAAGCAAGGCATACACTCATTAGGAGACGTTTTCAACAAACAGGGTTTTTGTAGTTTCGATGAAATACGCAAAAAATTTTATCTCACCAAGTCCACATATTATTTTTACGCACAGTTATTGGCATGTTTGAAGGCTCACGGTGTTCCATTAACGATACCAATTGCACACCACAGATACCACAAATTCTTCTATGAAAGAGAGACATCGAGAGGTTTTGTATCAGATTTTTATCATCAATTACTAACGGCCTTGTATCAAACCCTCCACCTAGACTCTATTTGGAGGAGGGATATACCAGACCTGGAAATAGATTTTGAGTGGCAAGAAGCCTGGGCAAATGTTCGACTTGCATCAAGGAACCCGGACCATCAACAAATCAATCTTAACTATATCCATAGGACATACTTGACTCCTATAAGACTGAACAGAATGGGTCTTAAACAAGACTCCAAATGCTCCTTATGTACAAATGGGGACGAGGGGACATTTATGCACATGTACTGGGACTGCCCACCAGTTAAGATATTCTGGAAAGAAGTGACCCAGCAATTATCAAATCTCTTAATTCTGAATATACCTGTACACCCCTCTGTATTACTGCTGAATGATGTTTTTGAGTATGCAGAACATCCACAGCGAAAGAGATTGGTTTTATCTGGTATCACAGTGGCTAAAAAGCTGATAGCATCACGATGGTTTCAACCGGAAGAAATGTGCCGGAAGGTCTGGATTCTTACATATCTCGATGTGATTTATCAAGAAATATCTACAGCAAGAATTTTGGGTCTCAATGAATCCAAAATGACAATGTGGTTAGAAGTGGTGGAGAGAATAAAAGCTAGCATATAATGGTAGTGTATGGTTAGGAACAAGTTATAATGGTTGGATTATCCAATGGGGGGTCCGGGAGGGGGGGGTACGAGCTAGAGCATATGTGTATAGGTTTTTAGATAACAGGTATTAGGGGTATATCCTGTATAAGACAATTAACTAAATGGTGATTTCATTGGATGTGCACTGTCAACTAATGCTTGTATATCTTATCGTGTGTTGTCATGTTTGTTTATGTGTCTGTTTAAAAAATAATACAAAAATAAAATACAAAAAAAATAATGGGACATATTGGAAACTGTGCTTGTTTTTACGATCTAGAATGTATTCCACTGGCTCTACAACACTGAAGTTCTCCTTGTAATACTGCTTACGCAGATGTGCTGTACTTAGGGGGCCAACTTTTTGTATGGACCTTTGCACAGGATTACCAGAATAAATTGCATCAACAGTTTCTCTAATTGTACATTCATCAACAGTGAGGTTTTTCTGATGACTCACAATGTCACAAGATAATGGAACAGGTGCAGAATAAATCAAATGATGGAGTTCCCCTAAAAACACATCAAGAGCAGTGCTTGGTACATGGACCAAATGCTCCAACTTCAGCAAAGCAGCTGCAAATCCTTGCTCTATGACCTCCTGCAAGTCCTCAGTATGAGAATGACTACTTGAAGGAATGGCAGTATCTGACTGATCTACACACTCCTGACTATTTGCTTCCAATTCATTCAGAGATGCTATCGTAGTTACAATCACTCCAGGTTTAAAATCAACCAATGTGTGATGGCAGTGTTTTCTGTTTTTGTGTGACTTAAATGTGCCAGAAATGTTTGTTTTAAAGTCACAGCCTAAAAACATACAATCAACCGTCTCACTTCTTTTGAGATGTGCATTTATATGACAAAAATAATCCTTCTCTCATGCTAAATCCCTGCAAGCACAAAGGCTGCAACTGAATATTGCCTTCTCTTTCCGAGTGACCCCAGTGGAATGGGTTTTATTGTGGTGGACAATAAACACTAACCAGCTAAATGTGTTTTAATGTGTTATGATGCTGTTAAATAATGCCTTAATAGTGATGCAAAAGCTTGGGACCTACTTGATCATTTCTGTTACATTCCCAGCACCTGTAACATAAATCAAGACCATCATTAGTTACATTATTAAAGCTCTGATCTCTAGGCCTAATTATAATAAAAAGGTCTACTGCACTAACAATTCAAAACATTATGGAAATGTACTAGTGCTATCAATTCATAAATAATGGATATATCTTTAAATACAAGGACAAACACTAACCAGCTAAATGTGTTTTAATGTGTTATGATGCTGTTAAAGAATGCCTTAATAGTGATGTAAAAGCTTGGGACCTACTTGATCATTTCTGTTACATTCCCAGCACCTGTAACATAAATCAAGACCATCATTAGTTACATTATTAAAGCTCTGATCTCTAGGCCTAATTATAATAAAAAGGTCTACTGCACTAACAATTCAAAACATTATGGAAATGTACTAGTGCTATCAATGCATAAATAATGGATATATATTTAAATACAAGGACAAACACTAACCAGCTAAATGTGTTTTAATGTGTTATGATGCTGTTAAAGAATGCCTTAATAGTGATGCAAAAGCTTGGGACCTACTTGATCATTTCTGTTACATTCCCAGCACCTGTAACATAAATCAAGACCATCATTAGTTACATTATTAAAGCTCTGATCTCTAGGCCTAATTATAATAAAAAGGTCTACTGCACTAACAATTCAAAACATTATGGAAATGTACTAGTGCTATCAATTCATAAATAATGGATATATCTTTAAATACAAGGACAAACACTAACCAGCTAAATGTGTTTTAATGTGTTATGATGCTGTTAAAGAATGCCTTAATAGTGATGCAAAAGCTTGGGACCTACTTGATCATTTCTGTTACATTCCCAGCACCTGTAACATAAATCAAGACCATCATTAGTTACATTATTAAAGCTCTGATCTCTAGGCCTAATTATAATAAAAAGGTCTACTGCACTAACAATTCAAAACATTATGGAAATGTGCGAGTGCTATCAATTCATAAATAATGGATATATATTTAAATACAAGGACAAACACTAACCAGCTAAATGTGTTTTAAATAATGTGTTATGATGCTGTTAAAGAATGCCTTAATAGTGATGCAAAAGCTTGGGACCTAGTTGATCATTTCTGTTACATTCCCAGCACCTGTAACATAAATCAAGACCATCATTAGTTACATTATTAAAGCTCTGATCTCTAGGCCTAATTATAATAAAAAGGTCTACTGCACTAACAATTCAAAACATTATGGAAATGTACTAGTGTTATCAATTCATAAATAATGGATATATCTTTAAATACAAGGACAAACACTAACCAGCTAAATGTGTTTTAATGTGTTATGATGCTGTTAAAGAATGCCTTAATAGTGATGCAAAAGCTTGGGACCTACTTGATCATTTCTGTTACATTCCCAGCACCTGTAACATAAATCAAGACCATCATTAGTTACATTATTAAAGCTCTGATCTCTAGGCCTAATTATAATAAAAAGGTCTACTGCACTAACAATTCAAAACATTATGGAAATGTACTAGTGCTATCAATTCATAATTAATGGATATAACTTTAAATACAAGGAGACAATTTGACCGTAGACACCATGAACCTGTAACAAACAATAATTTCACTGATCACTGCAGTGTTGAGCTTATTTCTATTCATCAATGGGACTTCATTTAGCTAGCTAGTAGTTAGACAATATAACACAGTGAGCTAGCTAGCTAGCTAGCTAAGTAACGTTAGGGCCCAGTCACACATTCACAAAATTATTGTGACCGGGCCCCTAATTAACCATAGCTAACGTTAGCTAGCTACCCAGCTATAAGCATACCTTAGAGGCACTAACTAACGTTAGCTAGCTTGTCTATAGCTAACATTAGCTAGCTACCCAGCTATAAGCATACCTTAGAGGCACTAACTAACGTTAGCTAGCTTGTCTATAGCTAACGTTAGCTAGCTACCCAGCTATAAGCATACCTTAGAGGCACTAACTAACGTTAGCTAGCTTGTCTATAGCTAACGTTAGCTAGCTTGTCTATTGTAGCTAACACAAGCTGTACGTTAGACAATATAACACAGTGAGCTAGCTAGCTAGCTAAATAACGTTAGGGCCCAGGCAGTCACACATTCACAAAATTATTGCGGGAGAAAATGCGCCTCCCATTCTATTTTTTGCACATGTGTGACCGGGCCCTAATTAACCATAGCTAACGTTAGCTAGCTTGTCTATAGCTAACGTTAGCTAGCTACCCAGCTATAAGCATACCTTAGAGGCACTAAATAACGTTAGCTAGCTTGTCTATACCTAACGTTAGCTAGCTACCCAGCTATAATCATACCTTAGAGGCACTAACTAACGTTAGCTAGCTTGTCTAAAGCTAACGTTAGCTAGCTCGTCTATTGTAGCTAACGTTAGCTAGCTTGTCTATTGTAGCTAACGCGAGCTGCCCAAACATTTTATGCTGTGTAGCTAGCCAGTGGCTAACCCAACGCTTGTCTGATAGACAAACTAATAGAGGAAATGTCGCCCAGTGCCCACTTGAACACCAACATAAATCAATTTGATGAACTTACTTTCAATTCGGGAGTTCTTTCTCAAAAGACGAATTTTCAGTTCTTCTCTCAGAGTCCATCACACTTTCTGGCGGTCGAATACTATTTCCGGTATACTATTTCCGGTTGGTGACTCTACTCAATTTAACTGAGTTGTCAGTTTTCAATCAACGCGAGAGAAACCAGTAAATTCAACATTCTCCATAAACAACGGAAGTTTACTTGATTAAAACATGATCACAGGCGGTTAGGTGGTCGAGCGGAGATTGCGTTCGTCACCAGCCCCGGAGCTGTGAGCTTGGTTCGCCTGTTCGAATCCAGCTCACAGCTCCGGGGTTGTCACCAGCTTGGCTGGCCGTCTGCACTGATACGATTGGCTGTATCAGAGGGTGGGAGAAGCTGGCGGGGTGGGTCCGGGTCGTTGTAAACAGCGACTCCTACAGTTCGGTCGGGGCGCCTGCTAAGCGCGGATTGGACGTGAGGGGGATAGTGTGGTCCTCCCACACGCTACGCCCTCTCAATGAGAATCCGCGCTGCCAGGTGAAAAGAAGCGGTGATTGGCTGGACGTGTGTCGGAGGAAGCACGTGGTAGCCTCCACTCTCCCAAATGATCTGACTGTGGGGGGTAAAGCGCAGCGACCAGGAAGGGACTGGGAATTGGCATACGACTAACATTGGGATGGGAGAAAATCGGAGGAAAATGGAGGGGAAAAAAAAAAAAAAAAAAAAAAAAACATGATCACAAAAGGATTATAAATGAATTAGTTGAATGCACTAACTGTATTCGTGTAAATTCAAAGACCTGCTCTTTCCCATTTTTTCAGTGTAGTAGTTTTCATTTGATCCTATAATTTTTTCATTCACCGATTTGTGGACTTTTTTTTAGTGTCCTGAAAGGCGCCCTATAAATAAAATGCATTATTATTATCATCCAGGAGGGCAAAGACACTTTGGATAGTAGGGACTGCATCTCTGCCTGCCCTGTCCAGGAAACACTGGTCTGGCAACTGTGATCTCCTCAGTAGTTGAATATTGTAATGTGTGGCGAGGGGTTGCAGCAATTCCACTGAGAGAAACTGGTCTGAGGCTGGATAACATGCCTGTATGCCTCTCATAAGTTGTTCTCCAACTCATGAGAACCTGCTCTCAAGCTCTTGCAGCATTCTGTCGAGGACTGGATAGAACAGCCTCTGTCTCAGCTGATCTCCTGAGCTGAGGTCTGAGCTTGAGCTTGAGGTCTGAGCATACTCGTCCATCCTTTTCTGCTTCCTCCTTTGGCTGGTAGTATGTTCCTCAATCCCAAGGCCATTACATATGGCCTTTGTCCTGTCATACATGTCCACTGCCATCTCTGAGGTGCGATAACCTTTGAGTGTGTCCTGCACTGTGCTTTTAAATAGTACAGATAGGTATTGAAGATGTGCACTTTAACGCAGCAGCACCTGGAGCCATCCATACCCATGTCCAGTGTCCACTGACAAAGACATGCTCATGATACTGTGATAAACTATAATAAGCTTTAATCTAACCCTGGTTCATTTCCTCGGATAGTCCGGTTGGTTTGGGGTGGTGTGAAAGCTCATTCACTCTTGCAAGTGAACCCTGCTGCGGTTCATTTGAGATGTGAATGCAAAGCGGACCAAAGGCAGGAAAATACCCAAAAATCTTTTTTTATGAGAAAACTGAAACATATGTATATAATGAAACACACAATACAGTTTTTTTTCGATTGCTTAAGCACGATTTTGAAAACAGGGCCCGGTGTTTCAAAACACTACACACAATTAGCACAACCACGCACACAATTATCAGAACACCTCAGATCCTTTGCTAAATTGAACACTTGTCAAAACTATACACTAATTTATAAAAACTACATTTATGACTTAATTCTGTTTGAACCAGTTACACACTGCTGTGCTTAACCTAAAACACATTTAGCAATTCTACTAAATGTGATTAGAGTACTGTAAGTGAAGTACACAGAGAATGTGCAAATATACAATAAATTCACCAAACACTACACAAAACCAATGCTGTAGACTGATGAAAATATAATAAATGTATCTCCATATACCCAAATCAATGATGCAGACTGATGGGAAAAAAACATTTTCTCTCCATATAATCAAATCAGTCAACATTTGAACATGGAGAATCACAACAAAACATGTCCCAGTTTTCATGCTACTACAGTGTGCATAACACTGTAAGCTCAGCAAATATCAGACAAACATAAAATACTGTATCCAGTACAGGTTAACATTACAGTAAAACAATTTTTTTCTTTTTTTTAAATAGAGTACAGAAAATACTAGACATTATCCCTTTGCCTAGCTGGATCTGGCAAGAGAATTTTTTGTTGTGATTCTCCATGTTGACATGTTGACTGATTTGGGTATATGGAGAGAAAATGTCTGCATCATTGGTTGTCTTGTGTAGTGTTTGGTGAATGTATTGTATATTTTCATGTTCTCTGTGTACAGTACTTCACTCTAATTCCATTTTGGTTGAAGACAGGTGAACTCACCTGCTGCCAAAAATACAATAAAGCAGTGAGAGCAGGTGAGACGCTGGAGAGCTGTGACGAAGACGAGCTCTGTGAAGTGAGAACTTGACAACTGCAGCCTGCACTCTGCTCTGCATTTGTAGGTGTCGTAAATCATACTAAGGTTATCTCACATAGGGTTTATGAGTTGGTTAGAAGTGGTCCCCGGACAGGACAGATCGGTCGTCAGGGCCAAGCACAGATGGTGGTTAGTAGCACCTTATCAGCTAAGGATAACAGCTGTGTTTAGAAACGGCCGCCTTGTAACAAATGGAGGTCAGGAGTGTGGTATCCTGACGTAATGGTTTCACCCATAAGTTGGTTTAGCCCAGACTCTTGATAATGACGTTGTGGTAAATATTGACCTTGAATTCCATAACTAATATGTGTGAATAAAAGAAATTAATCCATAATGTAAAAACAGGGCTTAGCCAAAGGTGCAGTCCAAACAAACCCCCCCTTCTAGACTGGAGTGGAGAGAACGACAGTTGCCGGTCATAAAAGGCCACAGGGGAAGTCACACCCCACAGTAAACAGGCCCACTTTAAATAGCAGAGGAACAAGGGGTATTACACTCTTGTTATGGAAGCCTGGTATATCTATCACAGATAGACAGCGTGTCAGTCTGGTGAATAAAGGTTGTGGGGTTTCATAGGATGTCTTTTATCAGTCTGAGAAAGCACTGACTGTACTTGGATGATATTAGACATCTGTAGCCATATAGATTCGTTTAGAGGAGATTTGGCCACACCAAGGAGGGGGGGGTCATCAAGACCCCCCTTCTGTCCCCAACAGGAAGACCATGACGGGGGCCACTAGCAATACCCCTCTGTACTCAGCAAAAGGCCACACCAAGGAGGGGGGGGGGGCATCAAGACCCCCCCTTCTGTTCACTGAGGGAAGATGACACCAACCCACCCGGGGACAAGAACCAACCCCCCACAGAAGACGCCGGATTGGACCAACTATATTAGTAAAATGTGCTATTATTGGCCAGAAATTATAGTATATAAGGGCGAACATATTGGTAGTTCGGGAGCCCAGACCAAACCAACCCCAGGGGTCTGCAGCTCCACCCCTCCCCACCAGAGATACGACTGAGCTGTTTTTATGTAAGTAAGCCGGATGGAACCACGATGTTTGGTTAGAATAGAATGTAACTTAGCTTAGAAACCAGGGCCCTCATTCATCAACGTGTTCTACGCACAGATCTGTGCTTACCCTGTGCGTACGATCATTTCTAAGCAAAGAGTGGGATTCATCAATTTCGATTTGAACTTGACTCCGTGCTTACATCTACGCACAGGTCAGACCAGGCGTACCTGGCGCCCAGTGGTAGAATATATTATTACAAGGAAATGAGCTTCTGTGCATAATAACACTGGCATGTTCTGTACGAACCGTAGTTCATTATAGTTCATTGTAAAATAGCAACAGTAGTGTAATTATGGTCAAAACCCTATAAATAGCATTTGGAATAACAGATCTTTCTCCCAGAATGAATGCAGCATGGTTTATATAGCGTTATCGGAATATACGGGGTGTAGGCTACTGACTGACTGCGCTCCGCGTAGCTTGATTGATTGATTGATTGATTGAAAAGTTTATTAACAGATTTCAGAATGGGTACAGTACAGTACAGCTCAGTACATACAATTGTTAATTGGGGATGCAGACCAACTTTCGTCTTGTTTACATCAGGTCCCCCATTTTCAATTCATCATAAATCATAAAGCTCAACTCGTTATTATTCTGCGCAGACCGCAGAAACACGGGAACGTTTTGATTATATTTAAAAGGCTTTACGTTAAACGAAACAAGTGGAATTTCGAAGCTGTAAGAAGAATACAAGTCATATGAATATAGTGTTCTTCCCCCTTTTTACTGTATAAGAAAGAATAGAAAACGCATTGCAATGACACTATAGTGGACAGACTATGTATATGATGGGATTCAAGTTCGCGTTTTTGTTGATCATAGGCATGCTGTCAGAGTATGATATCTTCAAACATTCTAGAACATTTGTCGTCACAGATCATGTCCTAATAGAACATAGGCTATGGCATGGATCGTGATATTGTGTGGACTGTAATTATTACTGTACCGGTACCACCCATTGTGACAACAGCCTTGTGAGTCCCGCACACAAACATGATGGAATTCAAGTTCATGTATTGAAAGGCAGGCTACATCATACATGCAGTGAGATTCATTGTTCTTGTATATGCTCTCTCTTATATAGGCTACCCAATACTGACATCAAAATAGATTGTAGTATGCCTCTAGAAATCATATGCAGCAGGTAGAAAATTTACGGGAGATCCATCGCGATTTGGAATAAAATTGAGAACTTTAATCCCTGGGTATTAATCAAACAACACGGGAAAAGGCAGTCATATTCCAGCGCGGTCTTTATTAGCCGACAACAAAATAGATGCCTCTAAAAATCATATAGCCAATCGAACACAACTAATAAAGGCATTCATATTACAGCACGGTTATAATGACACACAACATCCCATGGGGGGTGTTTCCTCATTTTCATGACCATATATGGATAATCATGCACGAGCATTGACGGTAGAACAAAGTGGTATTCATCAACACGGAGGAGCATAGAGCCTGCGTACGCACCGTGTGATGAATCCCGACTTCCCTGTGCGTACACTAGTTCTACATTCCGTGCTTACGTGTGGAAATAGAACATTTCTACGCACACAATTGATGAATGAGGGCCCAGGCTTACTTATATACAAAAAGGGCTTACAGTATTGTCAATGTATGTTCAAATTATGTTAACGAGTGACTGTTTTATGTACCTGTTGGGGTTTGAGATGCAAACCTTGTTGATTCCTGTACACAGCAGCCATGTTAATGTTTTCTGATAATCCTTGTATGTGAAAGGCAACCTTTTATTCACTCTTGGCCCTGGCTCAAATAAATCAGTTGAGTTGAACTACAGTTCTGGTTGTCTGGCGTACACGTTTATTCTTCATCTGCTTAAGTCAGATGAGGAGACCAACAATTCTATCACGTATGATCCCTTTCTCCTCCTCCCAGATAGCAATCTCGTTGTACTGTACAATAACCTTAGATTATTGTAGGATTCTGTAGAAATATACTACAGAAGTGGTGCCGGTCCACCCGCCCTGTTGTGCCCCCCTCCTGAAGATGTGCAGTGAGGTCTATGTGCTGGCTGCTTAGAGCCATAACCTTGCTTGTATGTTGGGGACGTGCAGGGAAAGAGCCGGGGATTGTTGCGTTTCAATAAGGGGTGCAGTACGGGGTTTGCTGTCTGGATGGAGGATAGAAGGGACTGGATGAAGGCTGGTTGTGTACGCCACTAGTTGGGACCCACGGTGAATATAGCCTTTTGCGTACAGGATTGGGGGAGCGGTGTTTAGGTTAGTTTAGGTTAGAATATCCAAAGGTATAGGGATCGCGCTTGTTGTGCAGTAAACATGCAAACATGTGCTTTTGATGTTTGTATGTTTATTCAGACACAGGAGACCGTTCCCGGCCTATTCGAACAAGGGGGTTGACAAAGTTAAAGCCTCATATAGAAATATATGAAGAGCGTTGGGGGGGGCATAACTACTGTTTTCACAGCATGATCAAAGCGTCGGACTGCACTGGATGAAACGTTTATTGAATCGTGAACGCGGTATATCTGGAGTTGGTAGGTTCGACTGGGCGCATTTTGGGCAATGAAAAAACCTATTCATTTTGACCTAGAACGGGACGCGGCTTAAATGGTAATTTTTTTACATATCGAGGCGATGAGTGAATTGGGTGTCTATGCTAGCTTGATGGAACAGAGTCTGGCCTGGAACCGTGACTCAACGGCAAAACGGCGCAGAGACTGGTCCATCGGCGAGGCGTAGGGTCGTTAATACACTAATTCAATGTTGTTTGGATCATGTAAATCAGAATGATTAAGAGCGAAATAGATCGGTGGGATAGACAGGGGGCTTGTTATGCGATTACAGGGCAAGAACGAGTCAATTAATGTGAGCAAGGGCTAGCTGGAGAGACGAGGTTGTAACATGTTTATCAGGGATAAGCGTTGTGACGTCAATTCGACGAAGCGTGCTCTCTGCATTTAATATCGACCGAACTAAATGAAGATATGCCCGCTTTAGGACATATTCGAACGGATCAAGATGGCGAGGGGGTTGTCCGACAAATTGAGCTTGTGGATTACAAAAACCCGAAAGTCAATGGCGATTCTTTTTAGTACGTACACTCCAGGACATATTATGAGACGCGTCCGCTGTAATAAATGGCGAACAAAATAGTACTTTAATAAAGTGTTGGTTCAACTTACTGGTTGTAATCTGAACGTTAGGTAAAATTAAAGCGAACGGTTGCACTTAATCTCGTTTTTAATAGGTGAATATAGCCTTTTGCGTACAGGATTGGGGGAGCGGTGTTTAGGTTAGGTTAGGTATGTTTGAACGATAGCTATGGTTAGGAATGATTGACGAAATGTAAGAGCTTATTGTTGTATTATTATGAAATTTTAATGACCAACAACCGTGGGTCTGGAGCGAGTCGTATTGGAGATTGGGGCTAACTAGCTTAGCTCTGTGGAAGAGCCGCGGTAAAATCTAGGGACGTTACGGCGACGATGTGAGAGAATTGACGAAACACTGTGGCGGTAATTGTTGTTAAGAAGCGAATCGAGGCGTAAGTTGAGGAGATTGTGACCGTTTTGAGGGGTATATTTAATGCGGTAACAATTGTGTATGGTATTGTGGTGGAGGAAGAAGTCGCTGTTTGATGACGTCATGGAAGTTGAATGGAGAGTGTGGAACGTCCACTGTGTATGGAGCCAGGCGGAGAAAGGGTAGGAGAATTGGTTTATGATTCGTGTTGACCTGTGTATGCGGCGTTGGTATGTGAGAATGTTTTAAAGATTCTTTTCTTTTAAAGTAGGTGGTTGTTTAGACATGTGTAAGTTGTTTGGAGTTAGATTGGTACTGAGCGGATTGAATGAATGTACGGATCTCGAACAGCACGTAAAGCGCGGAGCCCGGTGGCACATTGGACAGGGCGTCGGGGCTGGCTAGGCTAGTTAGCTTGTGTGCGGTTGTTTTGTGAGTTTGCGGGCGACATATGTTATGATTCGAGTTTTGAAAATGATGTTTAGGAAGGGTTAAAGGACGCGGTGGTTGTCGTGGCATTGTGTTGAGTTGAAACGGAGTGTTTTATGATATTAGTTATGCTTTGTCGCGATACATCGTTCTGTGTGCGCCGTTTGCGCTACTGCGCAGGCGCGGCACAACGCGGATCAATGCATTCATATTAATTCGCTCAGAGGATGAATAACGGGTAAGGGAATATTTTGCATTATGTAAAATGGTTGTGTTTGTATGTTGTGCATTCTGTGGGTTGTAAACAATGTTCTGGGAGTGGTTTTGGTGGTGTTACTACAAGTTGTTGTAGCAAAATAGAGAGAGTGGGTGCAGCATGTGATGATTAGACAGGGGATGATAGTCAAGGAGAGGTTTACTTGGACTGCAAACAATGCAGTGAGACTATCAAACAAAGAGTAGATGATTTAATATACATGCCCATAACTAAACTGGGATTCATAAACCAGATACACATTGTACTTGTAACAATGGGCAATAATATGTTAACACAAGGGGAGTCTTGACCAAGTGGGGTTTGAGAGCTGGGTTGGGGAAGCACTCTACACTGAAAAAGACATATCGCTTGCGTCATATTTGATTAATACATCTACATCATGATCACATGTCACCTATATACAGGGCTAACGTTCCCAGAATATCCTGTTTACAGTTTTGAGTCTTAGCATGATTGGAACATAACTAATAATAATGTTTAATTTCTAATGAGTGGTGGTTGATAGAAATGCTTATATTTGTGTTATGCATGATTAGTGTTGTGCAAATAGGTGATTTTAAAATCTGTATAGAATGCATTGATGTTAAGGTGTCAGATTTTAATACGCTGTTGAATTAATGTTGCTGCAAGTCTTTAGATCATGGGGGGTGATAATTTAAGGATGTAGGCTTGTTGGCATATTATTTGGTTGCATTGCTATGTTAAAATACTGTTTAGCTTGTTTTAGATTGTTAGATCTTTAATGCCATTGGATTACATAGGCTAATGTTTTAAAGTAAGATTGATTGCAAGTCCTGGGGTCACAATAGGATAATTTGGTGACGGGGGACTTGTTTAGATGCTGCTTTGATGTAAGATTGTGTTTTTGCAGTTATTATAAATGATTTGTGTGTAATGGTTAACCCTTTGTTGAATTTCGGAAGGGTCGAGGGGTGGTAAAGCAATTTAGAAAAAGGTCACAAGGCCCAAGGGGGGTCGAGATGGGCAGCTGTTACAATGGCTGTTGTTTTTTATGACAGGATGACGAAGCAGGCCTGGTAAGATTAGATGCAACAGGAGAGAGGTCAGAGGTGAAGATAGGAGAGAACAGTTGGAGAAGTGAGATAACAGATGCAGCTATTTTTACAACAGGAAGATAAGGTGCTAGTTTGGGATAGCAGGAGGGGACCAGGAAGTGACAGGAGCGGCGGACAGGAGCGCTAATACAGAACACAGCTGAGGGAGGAGTGAGCACAGTAATTGAATTAGGATAGCCAGTTCAGATGAGGTTAATTACATTGGAGGGCTAACTATTTGATTAGAAGGATTAGCGTTAGGCTCTCAGGACACTGGGTATGTTTTGAGGTTCTATCGCTGAGGGGGTTCCCAGACTTCCTCTGGATGTGAGGAGTAGAAAATACAGTGAGAACTGTATGGTAGGAAAGTGTGCACTGGATTAGCCTGAAGTTGAGAGCAGGAAAGTTGAGAGCAGAAGAGGGAGGAACAAACTAACATTGTTTGTTAAGGATGTTGGTTGATTAACAAGTGTGGGAGCAGGGTTGAGAGTATTTGTTTATAATATGAGTGATGTATGTTGGAGAGGACATGGTTGGAACTGTGAATGAATTGTGTGGCGTGTGAGTGCATGTCTGGATGTCTTGATTTCAGAGGGTGCTTGAAACTGTGAGTGAATTGAGTGGCGTGTGAGTGCATGTCTGGATGTCTTGATTTCAGAGGGTGCTTGAAACTGTGGTGTGAGCGAGGGATACATTTTTAGGTTTTCTCAGATAGAAATGGGTAAAGCTACACATAGAGGGAAAGGTTAGAATTAAAGATACTGTAACTGAGGGGTACAATTCCCTGACTGTATTGATAAGTATGGTATCATTAAACCACTACCGCTTGATGTACTTTAACTTCTGGCCATACAGTACACGATATCTAAGTATGATGAACACTTTCCCACATATGAAATCAGGTCCACACAAATATAACAGTCGAAGGTTTAATATAGCAAAAGGTATATACAACATTCACTTAATTACATTTATGATTTGAATGCACTTGTAAGGCAAATGAGTATTCGTAGGCAAATCAACACTGAATGTCCAATCTCTGGTTACGCAGGAAGCAAGTATACAACCTGGTTCTTTAGGGAACTATAGCGATGGTACTTAAGGATTATAGCGGGATACTAAAGGGGTCCTGCTGGTTGTAAGTCAGTAGGGGGGGGGGGGGGTTTGGAGAGCCATCAGCTGCATCCCATCTGGCCAACGATTCCTGGGGAGAATTCAGGTACAGAACACAGTGCCCGCAGGATCTTGATCCACAGATGAATACACTTGGGCCCTCTTGTAGACGGTAGCTGTAGGCTGTAGGTCCACAACGAAGGAGAAGCGAGGCGGCCTCGGTCTGGGTTGAGCGCCGTCTCACCGGGGCTCCTCTCGGGGGTAATTCCAACACTCACCGGCGTTGGCTGTTATCCGCTCCACAAATCAAAGCACCCAAAGCAAATAGATATTCCATGCCGTATAGGCTCAGCAGTCGTCCGGGTAGGTAATCCAATGTGCAGGTCCATTCGTCCTCGCCCAGAACTCCTCGGATGAAAGCACCACGCGTGGTCTGCCCAGCCTGGTTAAGACTCTAGATAACGCGAGGAAACGATGGGGGTGCTGCTCACTTTAGAACTCTAACCGAACGATGCACCATACATAATAGACTATTATTAACTTAATAGAAATACGTCCCACTCGACGGTACAGTGCCAAACTATGACAATTCAGCTATGAATTTACACGAGGTCTCAATGCCTATTCTGGGGCCAAATAGGCCATACTGCACCACACGTGGGTCGTGGGTGAGGCTTCACGTCTGTTACTAGGTTGGAGGGTAAAGGACTAATGGACTAAAAGAAAGTTCTACTTTACTTGCGCCATATTTATATGCATGGTGAACAAATAGTACCATTCGTATTTCGGTAGCCGTATTCCTACGCGGAACCGGGGCTAGTTGGGACATGTTCGTCGGCACTATTGAACTTGACTCAAGGGGCCTGTCTGCTGGCGCCAGGTTCTTGTCCAATGAGAGAATGAACTATTATGGGCTGTAGTAGACTAAAGGGATATTCAGTGTATATGTACAAAGAATATACAAGGGATATCAAACGATATACAAATACTATTAAATATATATCCATAAATAAATATATATATTCGGTTTAATCTGATCCTTCACAACAGCCGCCCCCTAATTAGTCCCACCTAATTAGCTAAGCAGAGACAGATTAACCGCACTGTCTACCACTCAAGGTCCGCTGTAAGGGTCAGTCAACTCACAAAGTCGTGGGGTCATGGTCGTCATCGATAGTGTCTGGGAGTCTTGGCAGTTCTATTAGCCTCGCCACGGGTCGTGTGTAAGTCCGCCCTTGGACGAGCACTTCAGCTGCTCGGACCTTGCCATCGGCACCGGTGATCACTCTGCTTACGCGGCCAGCCGGCCACATAGCTCTGGGTAGTGACTGGTCGATAATCATGACGACTGTTCCTTCTGTCAAATTGTCTCTCTCTTTTACCCACTTCTGGCGGGTCTGTAGAGACGGTAGATAGTGGAGTAGGAAGCTATTCCAAAACTTGTCAGCCAGTACTTGACTGTACCTCCACATTCTTCGGCCGTTCGCTTCTTCAGGCCTGTACATTGTCTGGGGTAGCGCGGGGTCCAGCCGCCCCATCAAGAGTGTGTTGGGGGTGACTGGGTCGATATCTGCTACATCACTTGAGACGTAACCGAGGGGCTTGGAGTTCAATACTCCCTCGATCTCCGTGAGGACTGTCATTAGGACTTCTTCCGCCACAGTCTGGGCCCCAAGCACGGCGTACAGGGCTGTCTTTATAGAACGTACTTCTCGTTCCCAGGTTCCACCGAAGTGGGGTGCGTTCGGGGGATTAAACTGGAAGTCAATCTGGGATGGAGCGAGGTGGGTCTTAAGTTCTGGGCCCATAGCTTGGAAGCTCTCTCTCAGCTCTCTTTCTCCGCCTTTGAAGTTTGTCCCGTGATCAGACAACAATGTAGACGGTTTTCCTTTCCGCGATGTGAATCTTCGGAAGGCCATAAGGAATGAGTCTGTGCTCATGGTTGGAAGGAGTTCGATATGTATCGCTCTGGTGGTCATGCATTTGAATACAATACCCCACCGCTTCTCGGTTCCTCTTCCTTTCTTTATATACAACGGGCCAAAACAGTCCATGCCTGTGGAGTGAAAAGGCTTGTCGCCGAGTCGGAGGCGACAGGGAGGTAGGTCAGCCATCCGGGGTATGCTGGGCTGCGCGCGCCACTTTCGGCAGTCTAGACAGGTTCGCTGGAAGCGTCGCACTGCTTCTCTCCCTTGAAGTATCCAATAGCGACGTCTGATCTCCGCGAAGACTCTCTCTGCTCCTGCGTGGTGCACATCCTCGTCGTATTTCTTTATGATCAGCTCTGTGACCTTGTGTCGGCTGTTCAAGACTATCGGGTACTTAACGTCATCCGGTAGGTCGGGGGCTCTCCGCAGACGACCACCCACTCTGATGAGATTATGGGCGTCACTCTCGGGTGCCAGGTGGAGCAGTCTGCTGTCTGATGGGACGGGCTTTCCTCCCTGTAGACAGTCTAGCTCATCGGGGAACGAGTCTCTCTGGGCTCGTTGTAGTAGAAGAAGTTCTGCTTCTTCGTAGTCAGCTGCTGAAATGTCAGTGGTGGGCTGAATCTCTGGGTGGTGCCACAGGAATGTCTTTAGCTGCGCACTCTGTAGGGTGAGGCAATCATCTATGTTGGGGTCTGTGGAGGCAACTGTGCTCAATCCACAGAACACAGGTTTCTTGTTTTCAGCCTCCTCCTTACTCGCCTCCCGTGGGGTGGGCGTAGGCCACTCTTCTTCCGGGAGCTTGAGGAACTCTGGTCCGTCACTGTAGACGTTGTGACGGGTGAGGTCATCCAGGGACATTCCCCGGGTGATGACGTCAGCTGGGTTGTGTTTGGTGTCCACATACCGCCAGCTTGCTGCTTCTGTTAACTCTTGAATCTCTGTGACTCTGACTCCCACGAAGACCTTGTATCTGCATGAATCAGACTTGATCCATGTGAGTCTGACCACAAGATTGTTCTTTGCACCGGGATGGTGAGTTCACGTTGGATTAACGTGGCTAGATGCGCTCCTGCTAGGGCTGCGCAGAGCTCTAGACGCGGGATAGATTGTTGCTTTCGTGGGGCTATTCTTGAGCGAGCCAGGATGAAAGCGATGTGTATCTCTCCTCCCTTCTCTTGGGCACGCAAGTAGGCCACAGATCCATAGGCTACTTCGGAGGCGTCGCTGAAGACGTGTAGATCCATCTTGCATGTCTCTGGCCTCACTGTGGGTGGGAAGTAGCTGCAGCGTATGTTGACGCCTGGGAGTGAGCGGAGTTCCGTCTCCCACTCTCTCCATGTGGAGGCAAGGTGTGCGGGTATTGGGTCGTCCCAGCCCTGGTCCTTGTCCCATAGTGCTCGTACAATCATCTTTGCCCTGGTGGTGTAAGGTAGAATACATCCCAACGGGTCATATTGTCTGGCGAGTGTTCTGTACACACTCCGTCTGGTGGTCGGTATCGCCGTCGACCTTCCCTGCTCCGTGGTCAGGGGTTTGTGTCTATAGTGGAGCGAGTCTGTTTTGAAGCGCCAGACTAGTCCTAGTGTCATTTCTTGGGCTTCTCCTGGGATGGTCGCCATCCAGGTCTCGCTACTGGCTGCCTTGTCCGCGGGGGAGAGGCTGCGCAATACTTGCGGATCGCTGCTGGCCCACTGCCTGAGATCAAAGCCGCCTTTGATCAGGGAGGCGCGTAGCTTGAGTAGGAGAGCCTCGGCTTCTTCTTGGGTCGAAACGCTTTGTAAACAGTTGTCCACGTAGAAACTGTTCTTCACACTGTGTCGGACCTCTTCATCTGCTGCTGGGTCCTCTGCGACGTGTTTCTGCAGTGCAAATGTAGCACAGCACGGGCTGTATGTGGTTCAGAAGGGGAGGACTTCCCATTGGTAGATGGCTGGGTGCTCATCTCCGATCCTCTCTCTCCATAGGAACCGCAGTAGGGGCTTATCCTCCTCCACTAGTCTCACCTGCAGGAACATCCCTTTGATATCCCCGCTGATAGCCACCTTGTCCTGGCGGGAGCGTAGTAGCACGCCTAGTAGAGAGGGGCCGAGTGTGGGGCCGGGCAAGAGCTCTTTATTCAGATTCTGGGATCCGATCTGGTAGCTGCAGTTAAACACAATGCGATCCTTGCCGTTGTGGTGGACCTTGTGGTGCGGCACGTACCATGATTCGGTCGTCTGATCGGCCTCTTTAATGTCAATCTTCATTACGTGTCTCGCTGTGATTAGCTTCTCAATCTCAGCGCGGTACACACTCTCTTGAGCGGGGTCTTTGGCTAGGCGCCGCTCTGTGTTCAATAGATACCGCTCTGTAGCTTCTTTCGTGGCGTGAAAGGTGGGCATTCCCTCTCGCCTCAGGAGTGGAGTTGCGTATCTCATCACTCCGCTGACTGTGACTCTCTTTGTCCCTTGCTCGAGGAGGTTTATGGCATAAATGTCTTCTTTAGAACGAATGTCTTTCTTTTCGTTCTTAAAGGGCATTGTCTCTAGTGTCCATAGCCTCTCGACATGCTGCAGGAGAGTGGTGTCTTCTTCTGTCACTCTGGAGTGGAGGCAGCTAGTGGCTGCTGTTCGGTTGAGAGATTTAGCGAGGGGGCCTTGTAGTGTCCATCCTAGGCGGGTCTCGACTGCTGCAGGACAGCCTCTGGGTCCTGTATGGACCCGGTCTATCGGGATGTAGCAACCCTGGGAGAGTGATGGATGGACTCCTTTACTGGTGTTTCATGAATGTTTATTTCAATTCACAACGTAAGAGCTGAAGTGAAAAGACAGAGAAAGACAAAGAAAAGATACTCAGAAATATATACATTATATACATTAGTGCCACATTCACATTGTTCAATAAGCTAACATAACACTTGACACAAATGGCTTCCAATAACAGTGACATAGCCAATACATTAAATTAATACAAATATAAAGTAAACAGCCCATATCAATAAATAGGACAAATAGACATCCCAGTACCTTGTCCTCTCTCTCTCCAACAGGGGCTTAACCATAACCCACATGAAAGTCTTCTTTTCCAGATCTACAATCAAACAAAACTCTTAAAAATGCTGGTACTCTGGACCTTATTAAATGTGTAGACAAGCTAGGAATTTGCAATGACCAAGTTAGCTAGAAAACAATGTATTTTCACAGTAGTAGGAATAACTTTAAGTTGTCAAAACACAAACAAAAGTGAATTCAAACCAACATTAAAACCATAGAAAGTGCACAGCAGTTACCTTGTAGACCATTTCCATATAACAAAAGAATACAGAAGATATTCACGGAGAACTCTATTTCCTTGTAACGTTCATTTGGACCGTAAAGCTGAGCTCATGCTCGCGGTATCTGCTTCCGGTTAGCTACTTCCGGTTTGGCGGTGCTTCAAAATAAAGGTTCCCTATCACACACAAACTGAATGACGCTACCTGGAGGGTCGTTTACACTCCCACCAATCAGGAGTGGTTTATATTACACTGTAAATCCGACTGATTCCATAATAAGGAATAACCTAGTTGGCCTGTAACCCCAGGTAGGGAGGCTTAGGGGGTGCTACCACTTGCCCAAAGTGGACCCCCAGACCAGTGGATGGAAGGAGTCATCTTACTTCTCCATTCTAGTTCATTACGGACTAGCCACTGCCGCTAATTCTATATGATCTCTGATTATTCGAGAGGTTAGTGAGTTAGATTTATTCTTGTGGACGCGTCTCTGAATGCGTGCGATAGCTCGAGTAGCGAGTGACCAAGAAGAAAACGTAGACAAGTGATCGACTATAGTGCTTTGCTCCTTGGTCATTGTGCTAAGTGCAAAGCACTTCTGACTTCCCTCATGTATCCCAAGACTACTTTCGAATCAGTCCAGAAGAACTCCTCAGCACCAGGAGAGCCAAATTCCTCTTTGAGCAGAACCGGTGCCACAAACCCGAGGGGGTCGTACAGGGAGGCTACTGTTGACAGGATGCCGCGGCGTGTAGGAGGCTGTTCTTTAAGGTTGACGTTGAGACAGAAGTTGTCAGACTCTGTGTCCCATTGAATCCCGAGAGCTCTTTCAAGTGGCAGCTCATCAAAGGTGAGGCGCATGCACTTTACGTTGGTTGCTCGTTCAGAGAGCAGGATACTCTCGAGGACATCTCTGTTGTTTGACACAAACTTATGTAGACGGAGGCCACCTGTGGCACAGAGTTTGCGTGCTTCTTTGGCTAACTGAATTGCACTCGTGTTTTCAACACTTGTGACCCCGTCGTCCACGTAAAAGTCTCTCATGACGAATCGTGATCTGTGCGGGTAGGTGTGTGCCTTCTCCTTAGCTAAGTGCTTTAGTTCGTAGTTGGCACACCCTGGCGAGGAGGCCGCACCGAACAGATGCACCTTCATGCGGAACTCCCTGGGCGGTGAGTTCAGGTCTCCTTGCTTCCACCAGAGAAAGCGCAAGTAGTCTCGATCAGCTTCCTGAACGTGAAATTTTTCAACGTCGCACATCAGAGCAACTGGGTGCTGGCGAAAGCGGATGAGCACTCCACTCAAGTTGTTCAACATGTCGGGCCCAGAAAGGAGGTGGTCATTGAGGCTTGTTCCTTTGTAACTTGCTGAGCAGTCAAACACAATGTGAAGTTTGTCAGGTTTCTTTGCGTGAACGACGCCGTGATGGGGAATGTACCACCTTTCGCCTTCTCTCCCACCATCTTCGACTGGTTCTGCGCCCCCCTTTCCAATAACCTCTTCCATGAACTTGACGTATTTCTTCTTGTACCCTTCGTCGCGCTGCAGTTTCCTTTTAAGGTGAATCAGGGCTGAGTTCTTATTGTTGGGGAGTCTGTTTTTGAAGGGCAGGGGCATTTCGTAATGGCCTTGTTTGGGTTTCCGTATTCCTTCATCCATCCCTTTCAGAAACGTGATGTCATCTTGAGACACTGGTTTTCCGTCTTCACTGCCGTCCTTAAAGTCTGACTCTAGAATGCGGATAACATCGGCCGGTGTGGCCGGGGGTAGCTCTTTAACTGTGGTTCTGTGGCACATGCGACTGGTGCTCAACGAATCCTGGCTTTGAGCTGAGGGCCCCACGATACTCCACCCTAGATCTGTCCGTACAGCGTATGGTTCCTCATCTGCTCCGAGGATGACTTGCCTTGGAGCCATGGCTCTCGAGCAATTATAACCTATGAGAAGACCCACTTCGCAGTCTTTTAGTGTTTGAATTTCGTCAGCTATTCCTGCTAGATGACTCCATTTCTTAGCCGTCTTACAAGTGGGGATGTGTGCACGGTTTACGGGTATGCAGTCCTTAGTGTAGGCCACTGGAAGATCGACTTGAGTGGCAGAGCTATATCCTCTTACACGAAGGCCGCAGACTCTCTCACTTGTGAGAATTGTGTCCTTTCCGCTCATGGTTGTCAGCTTCAGTTTAACTGGATGCTTGTCTGCATTAAGACCGTCACTCACCTCTTGGTCGATAAATGTAGTATCGCTTTGAGTGTCGAGAAGAGCGTAGACAAGTCTCTCCATAGTTGGGTTACTTTTGGAGGAAACCCATACTGGTAGAATCATTGAAGTGCTGGATGAGCCTCCAACTGCTACACTGAGGGATCTTGCCTCAGGGTCTTGATCTGATTCTGTATCAGGTGCAGGCCTTTCTTCTCTTTGATAGTTGTTATCATGGAGGGCTGTAGGATGTTTTCTCTTGCAGGTGTCACAGGAGTGACGATGGCGACAGTCTTTCGCATTGTGTCCTGGCTTTAGACATCCATAGCATAGTCTCTTCTCCTTTATGAAGTTGCGTCGCTCATCCAGTGACATTTCTGTGAATCTTTCACATGCATGGAGCTGGTGTCCGTCATCTTCACACTGAATGCATGGAGCCATAGTCCTAAACTTCCGGTTCTCATTGTCAGTGTCTGCTTGAGTGGCAAGAACGCTGGCGTTGTTTCGCTTAGAGTCTCTGACATTTCCTTTATCGGCACTAGTGGCTGATGAGTGTAGAGCTTGGAAAGACGTGATTGGATTGCAGGCAATCTCCGCTTCAGTTGACATGAATTTTGTGAAGTCCTCGAAAGTTGGAAATTCTTGACGTTCATTCAAGCGTTTTGTGACTTGACGGTTCCACTGAGCGGCTGCCCAGTCTGGCAGTTTGTAAATAAGCTTTCGGTTCTCCTCACAGTCGTTGAGTATGTCAAGACCCTTGACATGAGGAATGGCATCCCGACAGGCATTGAGAAAATCAGAGAAACTCCTGAGTCCCTCTGCATCCTTAGGCTGAATCCTCGGCCAGTTGGATAGCTTCTCTCTGAATGATCTCTGAATGGCAAATGGCTGGCCAAAGCGATGATTCAGCTTATCCCAGGCGTCTTTGTAGGCTTCCTTGTTGTTACGATAGAACGTGCCATCTAGAGCCTGGCGTGCTGGGCCACCAACATACTTCTTCAAGTAGTAGAGTTTTTCAGCTGGGGTTATTGCTCTTTGGTCGATGAGTGAGGTAAACGTTGTCTTCCATTCGATGAACTGTATAGGATCACCATTGAAAACGAATGGCTCTGGTGCAGGAAGCCTACTCAAGGCTATGCTGTCATGGAAGACCTGTGCGAGAGCAGTGATGTCAGAATGAGAGGTTGGTGCAGCATGAGATGGAAAGAGTGTGGCAGCAGGTGCGTTCCTCATCTCTGCATTGCTTTCATTGATGTGTTCGGCAGCTTCATGTCTGATCTGATCGTCGTAGACCTTTAGTTTGGCTTGGGCTGCGAACACTTCCTTCTTGGCCTGCAGTCGCTCCAACTCATGCCGTTGTACCTCCAGAGCCTTTCGTTGTTGTTCCTCTAGTTCGCGTATAACTTCCCTTTGTTTTTCCTCTACTTGCATCATCTGATAGGTGGCTTCCTTTTCGGCTAGTTCAGCCGCTGCCTCCACACGCTTCGTTGTTATTATAGACGAGCCTTGTACAGACCTGCTGCTCTGAGTTAATGCAGAGACGTCAGAGGCAGCTCCATAGACCGACCTTGCGTAATCATGGCGACGCAGTTCATGAAGTCGGCTCCTTTCCCGTTGGACATTGAAATCGTCTTCTGTACCTATGGTTCTATCATGAGCGATGTTGACTAATTCCCTGGTTACTGTCTCGCACGTATCCACTCGTCGTCTTATGTCATTGGGGGGCGCGGTGAGACCTCTGATTTCGACATACATCATACAAACGTCCGTCTTAGACATATTTAGTTTGTCGATGAGAGTCCAGAGCTCCTCCTCTGACATGTATGTCTTCATCTCGTGTCTTGCCTTGCAAATGTCGCGCTTCCATTTTTCATACAGGTACAGCAGTCTTTTCTCCCTTTTGCATGCTTCTTCCTCTTGGTGCGCACGCATCCTTTCTGTTGGGCGCGGTGTACGGTGGGAGCGTCGGAGACCTTCAGTTAGGTCATCCTCTTCCTCAGGGATATCAGTGGGACCTTTTTCCTCTTCACTAGCTTCCTTCTGTGGGTTTTCAGACTCTTCCAACCCTAGGCCTACCTCTGTATGATGCTCTTCTCCTAAGCCTTTGACCTCATCTGGGGAGCTAGTTTCCTTATATAACCCTCCTTTCCCTTCTAAGGATGCCATGATGAGCTGATTATTGCACCTTTCAACGTTAGAATAAAGTGAATGTGGTTGCGCCTTCATACAGAGCAGCATAGACATGGACGGAGAAATAGCACAGCATACACTTTGAATGGTAAATTAGGGCCAATAACCAGCATTGAATGTGTTATCTAGGGCATTTACATCAGTGTTCATGCCAAAGCAATGACTAGAATACACACAATAACAAAGGAAGCTCTACATGAAGTGTGCATTTTTAAAACAAAAAAGGTAATTATCAGGTCTATAGTAAGGTAATGAAACGGTTCCTTCTCTTAACAACTCAAGTGAGGGTGAAGTTCAGTGCAGGGTCCGGGAGACGAATATCTGATGTTCCACTTCACCATAGAACAAGCTCTTACTGTAGCAACCCTGGGAGAGTGATGGATGGACTCCTTTACTGGTGTTTCATGAATGTTTATTTCAATTCACAACGTAAGAGCTGAAGTGAAAAGACAGAGAAAGACAAAGAAAAGATACTCAGAAATATATACATTATATACATTAGTGCCACATTCACATTGTTCAATAAGCTAACATAACACTTGACACAAATGGCTTCCAATAACAGTGACATAGCCAATACATTAAATGAATACAAATATAAAGTAAACAGCCCATATCAATAAATAGGACAAATAGACATCCCAGTACCTTGTCCTCTCTCTCTCCAACAGGGGCTTAACCATAACCCACATGAAAGTCTTCTTTTCCAGATCTACAATCAAACAAAACTCTTAAAAATGCTGGTACTCTGGACCTTATTAAATGTGTAGACAAGCTAGGAATTTGCAATGACCAAGTTAGCTAGAAAACAACGTATTTTCACAGTAGTAGGAATAACTTTAAGTTGTCAAAACACAAACAAAAGTGAATTCAAACCAACATTAAAACCATAGAAAGTGCACAGCAGTTACCTTGTAGACCATTTCCATATAACAAAAGAATACAGAAGATATTCACGGAGAACTCTATTTCCTTGTAACGTTCATTTGGACCGTAAAGCTGAGCTCATGCTCGCGGTATCTGCTTCCGGTTAGCTACTTCCGGTTTGGCGGTGCTTCAAAATAAAGGTTCCCTATCACACACAAACTGAATGACGCTACCTGGAGGGTCGTTTACAGGGACTATGAGGTCGGCATGGTCGGAGCCTATCAGCAGGGTCGGGGTGGCGCCGTCTATGAGCGGGATAGGTAGTTGACGCAGGTGCACATATTTATCCATCAGTTTGGCGATGGGGTAGGTGTACTGTGATAGTCCTATTTCTTGGCTGGTGAAAGCATTTGTAATCCTATACCGTCTCTCTGGCTGCCCGCTTGCTGCGATAGTGAAGGAGACATTCTCGCCTTTTATCGTCTTTAAATCTCTTCTTATTGTCCGAATCGTCATCTGGTTCTCGCTCCCCCGCAGTCCCAGCTGGGCCGCAGCGGATGCGAGGAGAAGGGTCTTCTCTGACCCGTCATCAAGGACGCCGTAAGTGTCCATGACTTTATCTTGGTGGCTCAATGTTACACGGACTACCTTTAAGAGCACCTGGGCGCCGCTGCTGCTGGCGGGGTCAATGTACATGACACTTGCCTTTGTGCTGCTCGATGGTGCAGGTGCAGGCTTTCTTCTGTTACTGTCGTGTAGGACATCTAGGTGGGCTCCGTCACACCGACTGCACCTCTTCTTTAGGCGGCACTCGGCTGCCATGTGACTGCGCGCACATCGGTAACAGCGCCTGTTGGACTTTATCCATTGACTCACTTCTTCTGCATTCATCTTCTTGAACAGGTCACATTGTGACAGCCAGTGTTCCTTCTCGCAGTACGGGCACACCATCTTCCACTTCTCTTTTCTCGAGGGGGTACTGTGGGTCTTACTGCTCGGTACTGATTCTGATTGGTGCATGACAGTCACTGATCTTCTTCCATCGTTTACTCTCCTAGGTCCCTCTCTGGAGCTTGGTGTGCTCCGCACGAATGTATCCAAGCGTAGGCTGCTGACTTCTCTCGTCAGGAAGTCGGCTAAATCGAGGAGGGATGGTTCGGGACCGTTAGGATCACGGTGGTCTCTTTGCCGCCTAAAGCGCTCTTGTCTGGCGGGCGGCAGCTTCTCTAAAATCCTCTCGACGTTAGAGTTGGCGTATAGCTCGTGCATACCCTTTTCTCGTTGCGCTCCCAGCATCCCTACCAGGGACTGCACTTTTATAGACAGGTCGTCTAGTGAGCGATTGTCTGTTGCTGGTGGTAGGCGGTCAATATGCCTTATCTCTTGGATTACGTAATCCCATATACGTCCATATCTCTGGTCCAGCGCTGCTAGAGCCGCGGTGTATGGGGTCGTAGAGGTGGCATAGGCTAGCGCTATATTGTGCGCTCGGGGTACTTTCAGGTGCTTCAGTAATATTGCATACTTGTGGCGTTCGTCAACGACATCCACCATCATTGTCTCTAAGCACATCCGGAGCTCCGTGTACTGTGCTCGATTCTCATGGGTGAAGTCTGGAAACGTCGGTGTGCCAATGTATGACGCCGTGGATGGCTGGCACATCGGTGAGCGTTGGGAGAGAGGCCTCCTAGGCGAGTCTCCTCTTGCGCCTCTCTGTGGGCTGGTACCGGCAGGGTACCATGGCCCGCTGGTCCAGGTGCTGTTCCTCGGGGCTGGTCGTGCGTCATGCTCACCCGTGAATAGAGTCGGGGGTCTGTAGCGCAGCGCCGCGGGGGTATAGCCTGGGCTGTACTGGACCTCCTGGTCCGGTGGAGTACTGTGCTGTCGTCGGGCTTGGTTCTCCTCCTCTCCCTCTTCTTCTTCTGTCAGGTCCTCTAGATCCTGTAGTCGTTTATTTAGCCTCTCCGCAGTGTATGCTGCTCCTTCCTTGTAGCTGGGTCTCGCTTGGACCGGTCGGGGAAGGGGGTCTGCGGGGGGTATAGGCTCTCTCTGGTGGTCAAGTTCAGGGTCGCTTGGTCGGTTAGGGGATGCTGCCCTTGACTGTTGTCTCGACGAGGCCCTTGAACCCCTGGCGGAGGGAGAGGGTGTTGCCTTGGTGATCAGCTGCTCCATTAGCTGCGCTTGTAGTCTGTCGCGCTCGCCCTGTAGTCTGTCGCGCTCGGCTTCGCGCTGGATGAGAGCGATGTCGCGCTCTGCTTCTCTTTGGGCACGGTCAGCGGCGCGCTGGGTGTCGGACCGGTCTCTTGCCATATTCTCTTCCGTCTGAAGGCGTCTCATCTCCAGGCGTATGTGCTCTTCTTCGCTCCGTTGCTGTGTTTGGAGTCGATCGCGTTCACCCTGAAGTCGATCGCGTTCACCCTGGAGTCGATCGCGTTCGGTAGAGGCTGTCAGGCTGACGAGGAACGCCTGTGACAGCATCCTCTCCGCCTCGCTGGGGGAAGACGCTTGTAGAGGTGAGCCGCTCCTGGCTGTACTCGTTGGGGAGTCCTGGAGCTCTATCTCCTCGGCGCTCTCCTCATCTTGTTCCGTGCAGGGTTCCACCTCTGGAGGGTTGTCTTCCTCCCGGAGCTGGTCGGGGACTACTTCTTCGGTGTTGGCGGGGGGTAAAGGCATGTCTGTTCCCTCCTGGTCCCCACCGTGAGCTTGGTCAGTTACATTAGAACCCACTAGGGCCTCTGTGGTCGGGGTAACCTGGTCGTTAAGGTCAGACATAATTTTACTTTCTACTTTTACCGCGTTTACCGTCTGTAGAAGGCTAGGTAGTTGACTGACAGCGTAATCCTCTAAGTACTGAGGTGTCTGTCGTCTGCGCCGCGGGCGTTCTACGTTAGGAGGACCGTTTCGTGGAGTGTTCATCATAGGCCATTTCAATATTAATAACACTATATTAATATTACACTAGTTACCCTCCGGCTCGAAGGACCAATTGTAACTGAGGGGTACAATTCCCTGACTGTATTGATAAGTATGGTATCATTAAACCACTACCGCTTGATGTACTTTAACTTCTGGCCATACAGTACACGATATCTAAGTATGATGAACACTTTCCCACATATGAAATCAGGTCCACACAAATATAACAGTCGAAGGTTTAATATAGCAAAAGGTATATACAACATTCACTTAATTACATTTATGATTTGAATGCACTTGTAAGGCAAATGAGTATTCGTAGGCAAATCAACACTGAATGTCCAATCTCTGGTTACGCAGGAAGCAAGTATACAACCTGGTTCTTTAGGGAACTATAGCGATGGTACTTAAGGATTATAGCGGGATACTAAAGGGGTCCTGCTGGTTGTAAGTCAGTAGGGGGGGGGGGGGTTTGGAGAGCCGTCAGCTGCATCCCATCTGGCCAACGATTCCTGGGGAGAATTCAGGTACAGAACACAGTGCCCGCAGGATCTTGATCCACAGATGAATACACTTGGGCCCTCTTGTAGACGGTAGCTGTAGGCTGTAGGTCCACAACGAAGGAGAAGCGAGGCGGCCTCGGTCTGGGTTGAGCGCCGTCTCACCGGGGCTCCTCTCGGGGGTAATTCCAACACTCACCGGCGTTGGCTGTTATCCGCTCCACAAATCAAAGCACCCAAAGCAAATAGATATTCCATGCCGTATAGGCTCAGCAGTCGTCCGGGTAGGTAATCCAATGTGCAGGTCCACTCGTCCTCGCCCAGAACTCCTCGGATGAAAGCACCACGCGTGGTCTGCCCAGCCTGGTTAAGACTCTAGATAACGCGAGGAAACGATGGGGGTGCTGCTCACTTTAGAACTCTAACCGAACGATGCACCATACATAATAAACTATTATTAACTTAATAGAAATACGTCCCACTCGACGGTACAGTGCCAAACTATGACAATTCAGCTATGAATTTACACGAGGTCTCAATGCCTATTCTGGGGCCAAATAGGCCATACTGCACCACACGTGGGTCGTGGGTGAGGCTTCACGTCTGTTACTAGGTTGGAGGGTAAAGGACTAATGGACTAAAAGAAAGTTCTACTTTACTTGCGCCATATTTATATGCACGGTGAACAAATAGTACCATTCGTATTTCGGTAGCCGTATTCCTACGCGGAACCGGGGCTAGTTGGGACATGTTCGTCGGCACTATTGAACTTGACTCAAGGGGCCTGTCTGCTGGCGCCAAGTTCTTGTCCAATGAGAGAATGAACTATTATGGGCTGTAGTAGACTAAAGGGATATTCAGTGTATATGTACAAAGAATATACAAGGGATATCAAACGATATACAAATACTATTAAATATATATCCATAAATAAATATATATATTCGGTTTAATCTGATCCTTCACAACAGATACACATAGTCATTTGCAGAGCAATAAGAGTTAAAGTGATTTTATTCACCTAAGTTGCCATATCCAGAGATATTGGAGGAAAGGAATTTTATTTTATTGTTTCTTTTGGAATGGTTTGTCGGTACATATGTCTATTTTAATTTTTGATTGTGTGGACTGAATGGGTTTGAATGGAACAGTTGTGTGAGGAGGGAGTGTTTGGTGTATTTTTGGTTTTTCTTTCCTTTCTAATAACCTTTGATGTGAAGTTTGGAGCTTGTTGTTTTTATTGATTTACTGTTTTAGGTATGAATGGTAATTTAATTTCACATGTAGACGGTGCAGAACAAGTGGTTGAAAGATGTGGTTTAATTATTTGCCTTTTGTTTCTTATTTCTCATCTGTTTTTTTATGGTCTGGGTGTGAATGGAGAGAGCTGGTGGCTGAAGGAAGTGGCGTCAGGGCGGAATGTCAACAAAAGCTAAGTGGCCTATCACGATTGCATATGGTTAACATTTGGCTTCTCTTGAAAATATTTGACATGTTATGTGTAAAGGATTTGATTTGTGTTTTTTCCCTCACAGATTCAGTCGAGGGGGGGAGGCGGACCGTCACATGTAGAGGAGTCATGGAGGATGGGTATGAATATATTTCAGTAGATTACGACACAGAGGAGTGGACCTGTTCAGTTGTCTCCTGTGGGAAATTATTAGGTTGTGAAAAGAGGTCGCTTGTGGACGCTGGCCCCTCCTTCATCATAGCCCCGAGAGCAGAGGCCAAAACAGGCGCAGGTTTGGGAAAACGTCCAGACTGAGAGAGTCGTCTGTAAATCCAAGGAAGGAAGGTCATAGGTCAGAATATGACAGGATCATAGGCCTACGAACAGTGGCTACAGCTGAGGCTGGCCAGTATGGGGAGAAGGGGGAGGCGAAGCCGGTCGGGGACTGTGCAAGAAAGATGAGCGAGGGCCTCTATGGAATGTGATGGAAGACGGGAGGTAACTGAACGGTAGCAACTGATATAGATTATGACACAACGCAGGGTACTAGATGCATTCACATAGGTAGAATATTAGACATAGATTATGGCCAAAAAAAATTCTCCTTGAGTGATTCTCCGCCTTCCCTGCCCGACTGTGCTGTAACGACGAGGTGGTAAGGTTTTATGACCATGACATGGTCATAAAGGGGGGTGGATAGATGAGAAGACCAATTGAAGGATTATGCAGATGTGATTGTGCTGTCTTAGGAAGAAATTAGCAGAAAGAGGATATTATTTCAGCAAATGAATGTAAAAATGAATACTAATGGATGTTGTCTCCCCCAGATCTTATAAAAGAATGTGGAATCAAAAGTGCTGTAACTTGAGAAAAATGGGTTTTTAAAAATTGTGTTTTATTTTAAAGTGGAGATGAAGCAGTGAACAATGTGATCCTAGTTTGTTTGTTGTGTACCTTGTGTAAGACAGGGTTCTATAATCAAATGTGAAATCTATCTTATTTGTCTGAAAAATCAAATATAATATCCCTGTTTTCAACATGGGCGCCGCCATTTTGTTGCTGACGTCATGGCTGACGTCATGGGGCTTGTTTGGTGTATACACTGCTGGTTAGCTGCCTATAGTGAATGGGTCAGTCAGTAAATAAAATGTTGCCTACAAAACAACGGGACCGCGGTGGTTCTGTTTGTATTGCTCCTGGCTGTTCAAACTAATTTTACCATGTGAGAGAGAGGAAAGTTGGTTAATTTCCACAAACTACCAGTGAAAAAAACAGTGTTGTTGGCATGTTGGCTCAGGCTGGCTGCACTCAGGCGGCGTGATCAGCCTGTTGGACAGGGAATGAAGATCCCCAGAGAACACTTCATTGCCTCGGATTATGTTGTTGGGGGTGGAAGGTTTGTCCAGAAGACCACTAATCAGCTGAAGCCTGATGCGGTTCCCTCGGTCTTCGACAGACAGACCGGCGTTAGCTCTCGGGAGCGATGGCTAGCTAGTTAGCACCAGCCGGGGACCGGCGTTAGCTCTCGGGAGCGATGGCTAGCTGGTTAGCACCAGCCGGGGACCGGCGTTAGCAACCGGGAGCGTCGCGGAGCATTCAGCCTGCTGGCTACCTAGATCCACTTCAACCAGCGTCGCGGAACATTCAGCCTGCTGGCTACCTAGATCCACTTCAACCAGCCGAGCGTCGGGAGCTCCAGCAGCTTGTCGATGTGCTAATAGCCTGGAGCCAGCTACCGTTAGCTTGCCGAGGCTCCAGCACACCGACAAGCTGTGTAGCCAGCTACCGTTAGCTTGCCGAGGCTCCAGCACACCGACAAGCTGTGTAGCCAGCTACCGTTAGCTTGCCGAGGCTCCAGCACACCGACAAGCTGTGTAGCCAGCTACCGTTAGCTTGCCGAGGCTATTAGCACACCAACAAGCTGTGTAGCCAGCTACCGTTAGCTTGCCGAGGCTATTAGCACACTGACAAGCTGTGTAGCCAGCTACCGTTAGCTTGCCGAGGCTATTAGCACACCGACAAGCTGTGTAGCCAGCAGGCTGAATGCTCCGCGACGCTGGTTGAAGTGGATCTAGGTAGCCAGCAGGCTGAATGCTCCGCGACGCTCCCGGTTGCTAACGCCGGTCCCCGGCTGGTGCTAACTAGCTAGCCATCGCTCCCGAGAGCTAACGCCGGTCCCCGGCTGGTGCTAACTAGCTAGCCATCGCTCCCGAGAGCTAACGCCGGTCTGTCTGTCGAAGACCGAGGGAACCGCATCAGGCTTCAGCTGATTAGTGGTCTTCTGGACAAACCTTCCACCCCCAACAACATAATCCGAGGCAATGAAGTGTTCTCTGGGGATCTTCATTCCCTGTCCAACAGGCTGATCACGCCGCCTGAGTGCAGCCAGCCTGAGCCAACATGCCAACAACACTGTTTTTTTCACTGGTAGTTTGTGGAAATTAACCAACTTTCCTCTCTCTCACATGGTAAAATTTGTTTGAACAGCCAGGAGCAATACAAACAAAACCACCGCGGTCCCGTTGTTTTGTAGGCAACATTTTATTTACTGACTGACCCATTCACTATAGGCAGCTAACCAGCAGTGTATACACCAAACAAGCCCCATGACGTCAGCAACAAAATGGCCGCGCCCATAATGATAAATGCTTCAAAAATGCACATAACAAATAGTTTTTTCTTAGAAACTGCTTATTTTTATAACGTGATTTTTTCTGTGGCTTATCTAAATACTAATGTGATGCTATGAATATGTATTTATCGCACTGCTTCATCTCCACTTTAAGGTATAATGATTAGATTGAATTGTTTTATTGTTTTCAACAAACCCAAAAGTTGTTGTTTAAAAGGTGGGCCTCTGGCTAATGAGCCTTAAGAAGAAAAAACTCATTGATGATATGTACCAAAGAATAATGGAAAAAGAAATATGAGAAAAAAGAAAAAATTGAGAAATTTGAAAAAATGATTTTTATTATTATATTGTATGGTTAGTATGTATAGAAAATCAAGTCAATATACAGTATATGACAATGTGAATTGTCAAAGTGGGGAAATGTGGTAAATATTGACCTTGAATTCCATAACTAATATGTGTGAATAAAATAAATGAATCCATAATGTAAAAACAGGGCTTAGCCAAAGGTGCAGTCCAAACAAACCCCCCCTTCTAGACTGGAGTGGAGAGAACGACAGTTGCCGGTCATAAAAGGCCACAGGGGAAGTCACACCCCACAGTAAACAGGCCCACTTTAAATAGCAGAGGAACAAGGGGTATTACACTCTTGTTATGGAAGCCTGGTATATCTATCACAGATAGACAGCGTGTCAGTCTGGTGAATAAAGGTTGTGGGGTTTCATAGGATGTCTTTTATCAGTCTGAGAAAGCACTGACTGTACTTGGACGATATTAGACATCTGTAGCCATATAGATTCATTTAGAGGAGATTTGGCCACACCAAGGAGGGGGGGGTCATCAAGACCCCCCTTCTGTCCCCAACAGGAAGACCATGACGGGGGCCACTAGCAATACCCCTCTGTACTCAGCAAAAGGCCACACCAAGGAGGGGGGGGGGCATCAAGACCCCCCCTTCTGTTCACTGAGGGAAGATGACACCAACCCACCCGGGGACAAGAACCAACCCCCCACAGAAGACGCCGGATTGGACCAACTATATTAGTAAAATGTGCTATTATTGGCCAGAAATGATAGTATATAAGGGCGAACATATTGGTAGTTCGGGAGCCCAGACCAAACCAACCCCAGGGGTCTGCGGCTCCACCCCTCCCCACCAGAGATACGACTGAGCTGTTTTTATGTAAGTAAGCCGGATGGAACCACGATGTTTGGTTAGAATAGAATGTAACTTAGCTTAGAAACCAGGCTTACTTATATACAAAAAGGGCTTACAGTATTGTCAATGTATGTTCAAATTATGTTAACGAGTGACTGTTTTATGTACCTGTTGGGGTTTGAGATGCAAACCTTGTTGATTCCTGTACACAGCAGCCATGTTAATGTTTTCTGATAATCCTTGTATGTGAAAGGCAACCTTTTATTCACTCTTGGCCCTGGCTCAAATAAATCAGTTGAGTTGAACTACAGTTCTGGTTGTCTGGCGTACACGTTTATTCTTCAGCTGCTTAAGTCAGATGAGGAGACCAACAATTCTATCACGTATGACCCTTTCTCCTCCTTCCAGATAGAAATCTCATTGTACTGTACAATAACCTTAGATTATTGTAGGATTCTGTAGAAATATACTACAACGTCAGATACGGTACATGTCAGTTCATGTATGTATGCAACCCAAGTGGAAGTAAACAAACCTTCAGCTAGAATGTCATTGTGTGGACATTCAGTTATTTCTGCTAGGCACTAGGAGTGACCGGCAGAATAGAAACATTACATGGTGTCAGAATTTTAAGCTTATTTTGGAAATGTTTGGAATGGACAGTTCGGGCGTTCCAATGCCGAGAATGGACTGGGACTCGTCCAATCTACCCGATGCATGGAGGAAGTTTCGCCAGCATGTGGAGTTAATGTTTTCGGGACCTGTGTCTGCAAGAACAGAGGAGGCGAAATGCAGCTACCTACTCCTGTGGATAGGAGAGAAGGGCAGAGATGTCTTCAATACGTGGACTCTGACGGTAGACGAAAGGAAGGTACTGAATACGTACTATGCAGGTTTTGAAGCCTATGTTATACCCAAAGCTAACCCCATTTTTGCACGTTATACGTTCCACGAACGGATACAAGGCGATAGTGAGAACTTTGATCAGTTTGTAACAGAGCTTAAGCTGCTAGTGAAGGACTGTAATTACGACAAAAGTGACGAAATGGTCCGAGACAGAATCGTGGTTGCCACTAACTCAGCAAGAGTGAGGGAGAAGCTACTCTGCTACGGTCCAGATTTAACGCTGGAGAAGACGATTGACATCGCAAGATCACATGACGTTTCCAAGCAGGGCCGGACTGGGGAAATAATTCATACCGGGAGATATAGCGCGAAATATAGCCCCAGTCAGGCCACTTTTTAAGCGGGGGGTCTGGGGGTCCCCCACCAGGATTTTTTTTGTTACAAAGACTTAATTTCCTGCATTCTGGTGAATTTTAGTGCATGTGAATCACAAACTAATGAGCCAACAATTGCTTAGTACAATGTACTGTTCTGGACCTCAAATAAAACTGTTGTGGCACTAGCAATGCTACTCTCTCCACCTTCAAAAAGAAAAAAGCAAGAGCACAACATATTTGTCTATTTACTATTATAATACAGTTAACCACTCTCTCCACCTATTCAAACAGAGCAAGAGCACAATACCATATTCACTTTACTGATGCACTACCCATCAACAGTTAAAATAGCCCTTACACAAACATTAAATAACAGACCTTTCATTATTACAAAACTACCTGGCTCACTGCCTGGCTGTTACAGTATTCTGCAGAGTGCCATCTGCCATTCCATTCGCCGCCTCCACTGTCAATCAGTTGTATCGCCTGGTCCCACCTCCACCAATCACAAGCGGCAGCACGGCTCCATTGTGTGTGTGTGATCCGAGGGAGAGAGTCAGATAGTTCTCCAACTCTGTCGCAGACAGTGAAATCCTGGTTGTTCCCCACCCACCTAGGTTATATAACTATCGCGCCGCGCCACAACTAGAAACAATGGCCTGGCAAAAAAATATATATATAAATATAAAAAAAAAAAAAAAAATGTATCTGTGCATGCCAGGCCACCGGGAAAACTCCCGGCGCTCCCGATGGCCAGTCCGGGCCTGTTTCCCAGCAACAACTAAAAACAATGGGATGTGCGACTGTGAGTGGAGCTAATCAGTTTGTCCACGCAGTTAGCAGCAGGAGACTATTCAAACCGGACCAAGCACGTTATGGTCGCAAAACAGTGAGCAAGGCTGACGTCATGCAGGAGGAATGTGGAGCATGTGGGAGAGAGCACAGCCGTGCTCAGGAATGTCCAGCTAAGGGACGTCAATGTAACAACTGCAACAAATTCAACCACTTTGCCAGGATGTGCAGCCGGTCAGCACCACAGCGACGTCAGATCAAGCCACAGGCAAAGAGGATGCATGCTATATCTGACACTGGTGAGCAGCAAAGTGATGATGATGAACTGTACATTGACACTATAACAAAACAGCATGCAAACACAGACAAAGAACAAGCCTTTGCAGAATTACAAATTGGAAAACAGAGGCACAAGCTCAAATTTAAAATTGACACAGGTGCTCAGGCTAATGTGATACCTGCCAACACATTCCATGAGCTATTTGGAAATGTAGTATTAAGCCCGCAGGCCAGCAAACTCTCAGGCTATGGTGGGCATGTGCTTACTGTAAAAGGGGCCTGCAGGCTAACATGCAGATAAAGAGAAGACAGTCATGCTTGACTTTGATATAATTGATGGCAATGCTCCACCTGTGTTGGGCATGAGAGCATGTATAGACCTGAATTTGGTCAAAATAATCCATACAGTCAATGCACAGCCCAAACCACACATGAACATCATGGATGAATATGCAGATGTGTTTGAAGGCATTGGACTGTTTCCTGGTGAGTGTACCATTTCACCTCAGACCTGACGTAACACCAGTGGTGTGCCCACCTCGCCGCATACCATACGCCCTACGTAGTCGGCTCAAAAGTGAGCTGGATGAAATGGAGAAAATGGACATAATCCAGAAGGTCACTGAGCCAACAGACTGGGTCAATGCACTGGTGGTTGTAGAAAAACCCAAAAGGAAAAAGCTTAGGATTTGTCTAGATCCCCGCCCCCTGAACAAAGCCATCGTGAGACCCTACTACCCGCTCCCTGTTCTAGATGACATTACCCCAAAATTAGCGGGTGCACAGTATTTCAGTGTGCTAGACGCCAGGTCTGGGTACTGGAATATAAAACTCAGCCATGAGTCATCCGTTCTCACCACGTTCAACACCATCTATGGCAGATATAGGTTCAATAGACTCCCATTCGGAATCATATCTGCACAAGATGAGTTTCAGAGACGAGTGGATGAGGCCTACGAGGGACTCCCGGGCGTCGCCGCCATTGTCAATGACATCATTGTGTTGGTGACGAACGCAATCTCCGCTACGCCACCTAACCGCCTGCCTAATCTATGTTTTAAATTATGGCTATGTGTCTAATCTGCCCGTCGCTTATCAAAGAATCATTTTCCAGTCAATGTTGTCAAGGCAGATTGGTTTTTTATCGCTTCATTTCCGTTTGATAGCATTTTGAAAAGCACCCGTTTTCAGGTGAAAAACAACACATTCTATGATAATCGCCTTTTACTGGAATATTCCAGAATGTTGATATTTGTCGGCCTATTTATGAATCGTTTTCAAATAAACGCTAGATGATCGATAGTATATGTGCACACACGCACGTTCGAGCCGCGCGCTGATAATAGCTGCTCTCATTTCCTCATGGCTTTTACAGTGAAAACAGCTAGAGCACATATCACAAAAAAGCTTATTATCTCTGTGAAAACGAGTCTGATTATCCTAACACTGATAACATAGATTCCTTACCTGACATCAGATGGTATCCAAATGGTATATTCCAATTCCTGATCACCATTCGAAAAAATCGATAAGTGTATAGATCCAACGTGATACAGTAGGAACTCATGATCCGCGCGCGTGTAGCTTTATGTCAAGCAAGCAGTGCAAGAATGCGGAAGCATTCGTCACCGCACGCCACTACGGTAAAGCGCCTTTCTTTTCAGGCCCGCTTTGGGAGCTGTCGCGCGGAAATAGGCTGTCTATTGCCATTCTCTTTGACAAACTCTAACCTTAACCAGCTCCTTAACAGCGCCTAAACTTAACCGTTCTAACCTTAACCAACTCCGAAACAATGCCTAACCTTAACCTTAACCATGCCTAACCTTAACCATAGAAAGAATATTGCCATTCTCTTTGACAAACTCTAACCTTAACCAGCTCCTTAACAGCGCGTAAACTTAACCGTTCTAACCTTAACCAACTCCGAAACAATGCCTAACCTTAACCTTAACCTTAACCATGCCTAACCTTAACCGGCGAAAGAATACACGTTAAAAAAAAAATCATGTTAAAAAAAATATTTGATGGGATTCGAACTCGCCAGCGACGAGCCATAGGATCCACAGCCATGCAGTCTTGCCAATTGAGCTATTTCTGGATACTGAATAAGGGGCGGTGACTTATATATATTGAGCTCCGCTCGTGTCGAACCAAGGCGGGATCTCATGCGCATGCGCGGGCACCTCGCGCGAGCACGCCGGCGCACGCACGCACCTACGCGAGCACGCCGCCGCCGGTGCACGCACCTGCGTGCTGGGCGGCGGAAAATGAAAGGCGCATTACCGCACGCCACTACGGTAGAATGCTTCCGCATTCTTGCACTGCTTGCTTGACATTAAGGAACAGGCGATCCGCGCGGCTCAGAGGCTCCAGGATGAACTCTGGTAACCCCGGCTGCATCAGTGAAAAGTAAAATGAGTCAGAAATCCGTTCTCCCATTCACTTTCATTGAGTCCATTCCAAAAGGGTGATTTACCACCTGGGAGACGATAGGGGGCGCTTTTTTCAGATCTGAGCGGCGGCGGTCCCTGGATCTCCAACGGTAGGCTCGCGTGATGCAATATGATTTCAGATCGCTAATAAAAAATACATTCCGAGAATACTTGTGACCTGGCATTCAACGGTCGGGGGGGAAACCCGAGAAAAGCCGTGAGTGGCATACAAAGTGTTAAGGCTGGGAATCCAAAACATGGTCATCGTCTGCTCTTACTCATTGAGCTGCACAAGACTTGATTAGGTTTATTTCTAAATGAAATGACCAGATTTAGCCTGCTGTTGCAACTGCTGTCAGTTTCTTTAATAATCCTCTCTCTTTCCATACTTTCTTCTGACAATGTCGAGCACTGCGTTCTCACAACATTCACTCAAAAGGATATGGCTTTCAGTACGTCTTTCTGCCTTATTGGGGACCAAACTAATCTCGTCTTTCTTTTCACCTTGCTACCTAACTAGGAACCTTCCTAATTAGGTACCTTGTTTGGATGTAGGTAATAGAAAAAGCATTCGTTTGAAACAGCATCACATGAGTCCAGCTGAGTTCTAGGCAGGAGCTCAGGCCCCCAGCCGCTGTCTCCACTGGTCCTAGAGTTTTTATTTTTATTTTTTAATTATGTTTTTGGTAGATTTTTATTTATTTGAACTACCAGGCAGTCCGGTAGAGAGAGAGAGACAGAGGAGGAGCGGGAGACAGAGCGGGGGGGAAACATTCGGTAAAGGACGCCGGGTCCGGGAGACGCAGTGCGTTACATGGTTCGCCACTAGGGTGCCCAGTCCTATAGTTTTAAATGAAAACACAAGTCAGTCTATGTAAATAATACATTTCTAATTCACTGGTCCTACCGTTTTAAACAGAAACAATTCAGTCTACATAAAGATTACATTTATAATCCACTGGTCCTATAGTTTTAAACAGAAACAAGTCAGTCTATGTAAAGATTACATTTATAATTCACTGGTCCTATAGTTTCAAGCATAAACACAAGTCAGTCTACCTAAAGATTACATTTATAATCCACTGGTCCTATAGTTTTAAACGGAAACTGTTATGGTTTGTAACCGACCCCAATCGCACAACACAAGACAGGTATGAGAGTAAGCCAAGAACTGGGCATTTATTGAATACAACAGAAAAGCGGCACTGTCCCTTTAAGGGAGAACACAAAATACAGGAAAACAAGAACTAGGGAAAAAGGGCAATGTGCCTTTAAGAGGCGAGCTGGCTAAGGGGAAGGCTAAGGGAAAGGCTAAAGGACAGGGCCAGGGCAAGGGACAGGGCAGGAACAGGGGCACAGGAGAGGGGGACAGGAACAGAGGCCCGCGGGGGCGGGCTGGAGACAGGGACAGAGAAAACAGGGTTAAGGCCTTGGACAGGGCGAGGGACAGGGGCACTGGAGAGGGGAACCGGGAACAGAGGCCCGCGGGGGCGGGCTGGAGACAGGGACAGAGAAAACAGGGTTAAGGCCTTGGACAGGGCGAGGGACAGGGGCACTGGAGAGGGGAACAGGGAAGGGGCTAGCAGAGGGAAAGGGTAGCTGCCAGGGCACTGATAGCTACAGGGCCTATGCTAGCTGTACTGCTACATTAACATAGAGGCTGCGCTAGCTGCCGGAGCTAGGCTAGCAGACAGGGCTGGAACAGGGGCACTGGAGAGGGGAACAGGGAAGGGGCTAGCAGAGGGAAAGGGTAGCTGCCAGGGCACTGATAGCTACAGGGCCTATGCTAGCTGTACTGCTACATTAACATAGAGGCTGCGCTAGCTGCCGGAGCTAGGCTAGCAGACAGGGCTGGAACAGGGGCACTGGAGAGGGGAACAGGGAAGGGGCTAGCAGAGGGAAAGGGTAGCTGCCAGGGCACTGATAGCTACAGGGCCTATGCTAGTTGTACTGCTACATTAACATAGAGGCTGCGCAAGCTGCCGGAGCTAGGCTGGCAGACAGGGCTGGACCAGCATGAGAGAACAAGCTAGCTGGAAGGACAGTCCTAGCTGTGGGGAACTGACCTTGCTAGCTGAAGGGGCAGTCCTAGCAGTGGGGAAAACTGACCTTGCTAGCTGAAGGGGCAGTCCTAGCAGTGGGAGAAAACTGACCTTGCTAGCTGAAGGGGCAGTCCTAGCAGTGGGGAAACTGACCTTGCTAGCTGAAGGGGCAGTCCTAGCAGTGGGGAAAACTGACCTTGCTAGCTGAAGGGGCAGTCCTAGCAGTGGGAGAAAACTGACCTTGCTAGCTGAAGGGGCAGTCCTAGCAGTGGGGAAAACTGACCTTGCTAGCTGAAGGGGCAGTCCTAGCAGTGGGAGAAAACTGACCTTGCTAGCTGAAGGGGCAGTCCTAGCAGTGGGGAAAACTACACAAAAAGTGGAGGCCATGCAGAGGGACCGGGTTAGCTGCCTGGGCATGGCTAGCTACAGGGCCTATGCTAGCTGCAAGGGCTGCATTAACATAGAGGCTGTGCTAGCAGCCGGGGCTAAGCTAGCAGACTGGGGCCATGCTGGTAGTAGAGGCCTAGCAAGCTGCAGGGGAGCTAACGAGGCTAACAAGGAAGCTACAGGGGAGTCAACAGGCTAACAGGGGAGCTAACAGGGAAGCTAACAGGGGAGTCAACAGGGGAACTAACAAGGCTAACAGGGGAGCTTACAGGGGAGACTAACAGGCTAACAGGGGAGACTAACAGGCTAACAGGGGAGCTAACAGGGAAGCTAACAGGGGAGCTAACAAAGAAGCCAACAGGGGAGACTAGGGCCAGAGCTGCTTACAGGGATGGAGTAGGAGCGCGCAGGCTAGACGTCTGGAGGAGAGCGCGCCGGCTCGGAGAGACACATCCTCCCGTAGAGAATTAGAGAGCGATGCGCGTCTGGAGTGGAGCGCGTCTGCAGAAGGAGTGCGTCTGCTGTAGGAGCGCATCAGCGCGGAGTCTGGAGTGGTGCGCGTCTGCTTGGAGAACGCGCCGGTTCGGAGAGCGTATCTGGCGCGGGGTCTGGAGTGGTGTGCGTCTGCTTGGAGAACGCGCCGGTTCGGAGAGCGCATCTGGCGCGGGGTCTGGAGTGGTGCGCGTCTGCTTGGAGAACGCGCCGGTTCGGAGAGCGCATCTGGCGCGGGGTCTGGAGTGGTGCGCGTCTGCTTGGAGAACGCGCCGGTTCGGAGAGCGCATCTGGCGTGGGGTCTGGAGTGGTGCGCGTCTGCTTGGAGAACACGCCGGTTCGGAGAGCGCATCTGGCGCGGGGTCTGGAGTGGTGCGCGTCTGCTTGGAGAACGCGCCGGTTCGGAGAGCGCATCTGGCGCGGGGTCTGGAGTGGTGCGCGTCTGCTTGGAGAACGCGCCGGTTCGGAGAGCGCATCTGGCGCGGGGTCTGGAGTGGAACACTGGAATACCTCCCGTAGAGAATTAGAGAGCGCAGTACTGTGTCCCACTCCAGGCAAACGGCGACAGGTGGCGAAGGCTTGCACCTCGTCTCACGCCGGAGATGAAACAGCATACAGACAGATAGGGAATCTCCCGTAGGAGCTTACAGATAGAGAATCTCCCGTAGGAGTTTGCAGAACGACCCGACGAGGACTGGGGGGGAGATCGAGCTATTTAAAGCCCACTGGGGCGCTAATTAGAACACACATCAGGTGCGAGATAGTAATTGATACTTGACTAGAAGTGTGTGTTCGGCACGGACCAATCAAACACATAATGACAGGTAGTCCAAGGGTGTGGGCTGCAGAGGTGAGGAGACAGGGAATCAAAGGTCCAGGGAACAGGAATTAAAGGTCCAGGGAAGAGGCGAACCTCACAGAAACAAGTCAGTCTATGTAAAGATTACATTTATAATTAACTGGTCCTATAGTTTTAAGCATAAACACAAGTCAGTTTACCTAAAGATTACATTTATAAATCACTGGTGTCAAAAAAAAAAAAAAGCAGTGTCGAATAGATACTGTAATCAACACTGAAGCCAGAGCAGAGAGTCTGCAGTTACCACAGCTCGCCTCTAGAGGGTAGTGTCGAATAGATATTTAACACTGAAGCCAGAGCAGAGACGCTGCAGTTACCACATCTCGCCACTAGAGGGTAGTAAGTAGCATAAGGCCAAATAACATGAGAGAATCAGTAAATATTATTTCATACTAATATTTCATAAAAACAGTAATAATAAGGAACGCTTCACGAAGAGTAAGTCACTGACTGCCTCCGTTCCCGAGAGAAACACACACGTCACACTCACAGAGAAACACACAGAGAAACACACACTCACAGACATTTACATTTACATTTAGTCATTTAGCTTTAGCTGACGCTTTTATCCAAAGCAACTTACAAGTTCTGTACGACAAGTCATCAGGATGGGTACAAATCTATCAGCTGAGTAACAATGTTCATCAAAGTGTTGCGTGTTACAGTGTAGGTTAGTTTATTAGGACAGGTGCATGACAGTAAGGTTAGTTATGGTTAGACTTTTTTTTCTTTTTTTTCACAGAGAAACACACACGTCACACTCACAGAGAAACACACAGAGAAACACACACACTCACAGAGAAACACACACGTCACACTCACAGAGAAACACACAGAGAAACACGCACACACTCACAGAGAAACACACACACTCAGAGAAACACTCACACATTCACAGAGAAACACACACTCAGAGAAACACAGAGAGAGAAACACACACGGAGAAACACACACAGAGAAACACACACACACACACACAGAGAAACACACACACACACTCACAGAGAAACACACACAGAGAAACACACACACACTCACAGATAGGTAGAGAGCGTTTAGGTAAGAAACGTCAACATGTCGAAATACTTCCCAAAGGTCAGTGAATTCCATGACCATAACACCAGAGGGAGTTCCACAAATCATGTTCAACCCAGATTCGGCTCAAACAAGGGACTAAACACGTTTCACAATTATGCCACAATAATGTGGAATGCCCTACCTACAGCCGTAAAATAATGTGAATCCCTACCCACCTTCAAAACCGCTCTCAAAGAGCACCTACGGGTGGCTGCAATTAGAAACTGGCCCTGGTAAATGTCCAAATCTCCCCCCCCCCAATTTAAATGTGATGTGTAATTTTTTTTCCCTTCTCAAAATAAACAAGTTCAAGTAAACACAAGTTTACTGATTATTACTGATTACTGATTATTTTGTGTTTGTGTAAAACAATTTCTTTAATTTAATTAACTTAAACTAGAGAAGTAAATACAAACTAAATTAACAATGTAAGTTAATTCAATTAAACCATATCTGTTGACAATATAATTTCTTTATATATTGAAGGCTACATCCTGCTACCTTTTTCAGCTTCTCTATTTCAAGGCAATATTTACAAAAACTAAACTAAAACTAGTAATTTCCTATACAAACATGTTTCCTACTATTTATGCACATAATAAGCATTCTAATCATAATGCTGGTCGGAGCTGTTCTGTGCACACGCGAGGGAACATTTATACGCGTGCACGTCATTAAAACACAGTGCAGCCCCTTATGAAATCACCACTGCCACTGGAGTACCCAGAGGAACCCAGAGGAAACCCACACAAACACGGGGAGAACATATAAACTTTTTTTTTTAAAGGAAACATTTTAACTTGATTAATTGCCAAACACTACACTCTAATATCAATGGCAATGTCAGTCGAAATAATCACAAATAGATATTCCTTTTGAAATGGTTCATCCCTATAGCAAGCACACATTTCATCTGGGTTAGTCCTGGTAACATGACAACCTGCCAGGTGGCTTCATACTGTGACGACCAGCACCAGCCAGGGTTAATGATTCACCATGCAGCGCTCCTTCTCTCACTGGACTATCTTGTGTTTACTGCCCTGGCTTGGCCCTTTATTTCAGTCTGAAAGGAAAAATTATACATTTCCTGCCAGTGGACTGCCTCTCTCCTCCATCTCCCCCCTGTCTGTCATGGACTGCCTCTCTCCATCTCCCCCCTGTCTGAGTGTCATGGACTGCCTCTCTCCTCCATCTCCCCTGTCTGCCATGGACTGCCTCTCTCCTCCATCCTCCCCCTGTCTGGGTGTCATGGACTGCCTCTCTCCTCCATCTCCCCCTGTCTGCCATGGACTTGAGCTCGTTCCCCTCTTCTCTACCCTTGTCTCTCTGACAAATGACAGAAATATAGTGAAGGGCCCCCTCTAGTGGCCAGGGCATGCCCACAATGACAAAAACATACAAAGAAGTGTTTGTTTGATTGATTGCTTGGAAACTTTATTAATAACAGATTGCAGAATGGGTACAATGCAGTACGGCTCAATACACACAGTTAGAATTATAAAATGAATATGTGGTGTTATGATCAGGGCTGAAGTTGAATAAAAGATTGTATTATTTTCAATCTGACATTACAAAAAAACAGAAAATCCATCAAAATCAGTGTTGTTGCTAATCATACATATGCTAGCCTGTTTAACAATAATGTGTGATACCATCACAAACACTGGCATTTAAAGGGTACAAATTAAAAAATTCATGCACCAGAATGCAAGAAATGAAGTCTTTGTAACAAAACGTTTCCTGGTGGGGGACCCCCTGCTTAAAAAGTGGCCTGACTGGGGCTATATTTTGCACTATATTTCCTGGCCTGAATGATTTCCCCAGTCCGGCCCTGGTTAAAAGTCTCCAATGCTTATTAGTGTGTGCGTTTGAACGTTTGCATGTTTCAACCATACATTTCCATTTATAATTTTTTTTTTAATACAATGTACCTCCTATAATAGTGGGGGTCGCGGCTCTCTGACACCGTTATTTGGGGGTCGCGGCCTGAAAAGTTTGGTACAAGTCATACCTTGGGGTCCAGAGTGCCGCTGTGACCCGTCTTCTCCACGCGCAGGATGCGTCTGATCCAGGCCACCACCTCGTGAGATGACGGGTTGGCCGGCTTGTCCAGGTTGATGAAGCCACACCTGAGCGAGAGGCAGAGGGGAACGGTGGAGTGTAGAAGAGTAGAGTGAAATAGAAGGGCAGAGGGGAACCGGTGGAGTGTAGAAGAGTAGAGTGAAATAGAAGGGCAGAGGGGAACGGTGGAGTGTAGAAGAGTAGAGTGAAATAGAAGGGCAGAGAGGAGTACAGAAGAAAAACGTTACTTAAAAAAAAGAGAAATTTGAAAACGTCCAGCTAATCTCCTCGACGTCAGCGACTGAGCCATCAGACTTGGGTGATAGATGAGAGGTCATCTTCGCACGTTATGCTAATGTGATCTAATTAACTCATCATGTGGCTCAGTTCAGACACACAAGTTCAGATGATCTGGATGGTTCTGTTCAGTGATTTCAGTCCTACCTGACATAGTCCTGGATGGATCTCTTCAGCGGGTTAGAGCCGTTGGCCAGTGGAGTGTAGTGAGCCGTCCTGATGTTCAGTTTGTCAAAATTCTGGGAGGAAAACAGAAGCCAACATATAGATCAGTTATATTCAGGCATGCGTTCTTCATGGGACGGGGTTGCACTCCGTGCCACTCCATGATAAGTACTCGCTATTTGCATATCAATAGCGCCGGTCGTCAGGTGTGTTAAATACGCTCTCAGATACATTCACACCCAACCTGTTGTGAAGACATGTGTTACATTCCATTCGTAGAGGCAATCAGGCACTGTCTCCAGTCTGCGCTCAAGCGAGGGGACATTAAATGCGCATTCGCGGGAGCGCGCGCACGCGCCGCGTGCAACCCCCGATGATTTTAATAACGCACCCCTGGTTATATTCATATCCAATATGAATTGAGCAGCAATAATATGAAACTGGATGGACTGATAAAGGCTGTCATGTTCTGACATCCACATGTTACGTTGTGGAAAACAATGAAATATCAAATGCACGAGGTAAGATACTACAACTTTAGTTTTTAACGATTAGATTAATCATTTTCTTTGAGTAGAAATCGCAGGAAAACAAAACGTCTCCATTGGAACCGAGTGGAGAGAGCGACCCGTCTGCATGTGATCAGAATGTTTAAATCGTCCTTGTTGTGGCCGGGCCCTCGGGCCGTGCCCCGGCCGGCCGGCCGTGCCCCCGCCGGTCGCCCGAGTAGAACACTGGGGCGGTTAGGAGGAGGGGCCCACCGGACCCCCCGGGACGCGTGTATGCTTTTACCAACTCATTTGTGTTTCCGCGTTCCCGTTTTGCGCTGATTGGCCGCTGACCTACGCTAGCACGCCCCCCTCGCTACGCATTACAGTTCTACTTTTGTTTTGATGTGAAAAGTGAGGCTGCATAAGATGACTGCTGAGAGCGTCGTTTCTTGACTCTCAGCTGAGAGCGTTGTCAAGCTACAATATTATAAAATACAATATTATAAAATCCTGTCAGGAAGCGTGCCTCAAAGCATGAATGAACCGGCATTTACCGGGCATTTACCGGCATTTCTAAGCACTTTAAACGCGAACTTTAGCGCACATATAAAGTCACACTTATTATGATGAATTGAAAATGGGGGACCCTGATGTAAACAAGACGAAAGTCTTTCTCTGGTCTGCATCCCCTTAACAATTGTATGTATTGAGCTGTACTGTACGCGTGTAGCACGCGGAAACAGCTGTTTGTGCGTCACTCATAGCGAGTCACGCTTATTATGATGAATTGAAAATGGGGGACCCTGATGTAAACAAGACGAAAGTCTTTCTCTGGTCTGCATCCCCTTAACAATTGTATGTATTGAGCTGTACTGTACGCATACTGTACTGTACGCGTGTAGCACGCGGAAACAGCTGTTCGTGCATTTTTTTCTGGAACTTTAAAAAAACTAGCGTTTTTCAAAATGGTATAAATCGGAAATGAACCGATTAAAAAAATTAAAAAAAATCCGTTTCGACAATGTTGACTACAAACAAGAGCCAATCAGAGCGCAAAACGGGAACGCGGAAACAAAAATGCGTTGGTAAAAGCATACACGCCCCCGCGGGAACGTGGAAACACAAATGCGTTGGTAAAAGCATACACGCCCCCGGGAGGGAGACGGTGGGGGCTGCAGGACCAGGGCCCACCGGCACTCAGAGAATGGATTGATTGATTGATTGAAAACTTTATTAACAGATTGCAGAATGGGTACAATACAGTACAGCTCAATACACACAATTGTTAAGGGGATGCAGACCAGAAAGACTTTCGTCTTGTTTACATCAGGGTCCCCCATTTTCAATTCATCAGGACATATATGACATACATGACATACAGATAGACAGTACTGCTACATCTATACATTTATGACATACCAGATTTGCAAATACAGTACTGTTTGTGATACAAAAAGAGTCTAGAAAATAGTATACATTTGACGTAAAAACTGTACATTGGGGGAGGTTGGGTAGGTGGGGGGGGGCTGTACATTGGAGGTGGTTCGGTGGGTGGGGGAACACTGTAGAACTGTACAAGCAAAACTGTACATTTGAATAGACAACCATACTTGGTAATTTACTGTACATTGGAGGGGGTTGGGTTAGGACATTTACATGGGCCAGTTTCGAATAGCAGTCGCCCGTAGGTGTTCTTTGAGAGTGCTTTTGAAAGTGGGTAGTGATTCACATTCCTTTACAGCTTTGGGTAGGGCGTTCTACATTATAAACAGGTTCAACTTCATCACGTCACACGCTGCTCACGTTTAGTCTTAAAGAAACAGGCAAATCTGGAACGATCACAGGACATGCTGAGGTTTGGGTTTCCACCCTTTTTTTTGTCATTTCCCATCTCAAATTAAAAATATATATGTTGCAAATCTGTCAAAACGTCTCTTCTGCCCAGTTTGTGCAAAAACCCTTTAAGTTTGTTTCCTCGCTGCCTCGACGACATTACTGCAGTGCAGCAACGACGTGGATCTGTCGCAGACACGCGTGACTTCACTGCTCTGGGAAATTTTTTAATTTAAGCCGAATTAGACCATTTTAATAGTTAATTGCAATTACTTGTTATGGAGAATAATCGCCATGACAACATGCCATAGTTGCCAGTGTACCACCATCATGCACGGCTGTTGTAACACTGATAACTTGTCGAATGTATCTGCAACATGGTCACCCAGACCCAGACAAATCCTTCATTGACTTCATTGTATGTACAGAATCCCAAAAGCGACAACATCTGGTAAACTATCCTGGTGCTAATCTTTTCAACCGACAAGTTGACGTTCACACAGCCAGACACCGTTACAAGTTGCATCCACACGGTCAAGATTTCGCGCTATTAACTTCCGTATTTATTTCATCCCTTCCTGCTAGAAGCACGTCACTCCAATAGGGGGTATCTGCAGAGCCGCAGAGCCAGGCGTGGACGGGTTGGAGGCGGGGCTTCGTGGTCTGGACAAGTATTAGTGGTCTGGTCCGGACAAGTATTTGCACTACTGCGCACCATTTTCAACTTCACTTTCGTCTCGTTTACATAGATCCCCCATTTTCAACTTACCTTCCCCCATTTTCAACTTAACTTTCGTCTCGTTTACATAGGTACATAGACAGTAATGTTACATCTATCCCCCCCCCTCACAGTGAGCTGTGGTGTTCCACAAGGAAGCATACTAGGACCGCTACTGTTCCTAATTTATGCAAATGACATGTCGTCAGCTTGTGACTGCAACTTGTTCCTGTTTGCGGACGACTCAGCCCTGCTGGTCTCTGACAAGAACAAGTTACAGGTTGAAAAAACCCTCAGCTCGGAACTAGGCAGAATCTGCATATGGCTCGCTGATAACAAACTATCATTACACATGGGCAAAACAGAGTCCATTCTCTTCGGTTCAAATAACAAACTCAGCAAGACCGACGGCTTCTCAGTTACAGTGGGTGACAATATTGTCACAAGGAAAGATGAAATTACCTACCTGGGTTCCATCCTAGAGGCTAATCTCTCCTGTGACAAAATGGCATCCAATGTAATAAAAAAAAGTCAACCAACGAACTCGATTCTTGTACCGGATCTCCTCTCTGGTAAACAAGAACACCCTGAAGACTCTGGCAGGAGCACTCATTCAGGGGTACTACGACTATGCTTGCACCTCATGGTACCAAAGCACCTCAAAGGCGCTAAAAACAAAATTACAAACATCTCAAAACAAACTGGTCAGACTACTGCTTGACCTTACTCCTAGAACCCACCTCACCCCTGCCCACTTTGACAACCTAGGATGGCTTAGAGTAGACGACAGAGTACAACAACTTGCAATGGGCCTGGTCTACAAGATACACTACACGACCAAGGTACCCATGTACATGTCAAAATACTTCCCAAAGGTCAGTGAATACCACGATCACAACACCAGAGGGAGCTCCACAAATCATGTTAAACCCAGATTCGGCTCAAATAAGGGACTAAACACGTTTCGCAATTATGCCACATCAATGTGGAACGCCCTACCCAAAGCTGTAAAGGAATGTGGATCACTACCCACTTTCAAAACCTCTCTCAAGGGACACCTACGGGAGACTGCAATTCAACACTGGCCCCTGTAAATATCCTAACCCAACCCCCTCCAATGTACAGTCATTTACCTAGTATGGTTTTGTCAATAGTTCAATGTACAATTGTGTTTGTTTGTACAGTGTCTCCTCCCCCCCCTCCCTCAATGTACAGTGTTACTTGTTTATACAGTGTGCCCCCCGCCCCCCCCCCCCCCCCCCCCAACCACCTCCAATGTAAATTACCCAGTATGGTTGTCAATATCCCAATGTACCCAACCCCCCCCCACCCAACCTCCTCCAATGTACAGTTTCTACGTCAAATGTATATACTCCCTTTTCTTGACTCCTTCTGTATCACAAACAGTACTGTATTTGCAAATCTGGTATGTCATAAATGTATAGATGTAGCAGTACTGACTATCTGTATGTCATGTATGTCATATATGTCTATATGAATTGAAAATGGGGGACCCTGATGGAAACAAGACAAACGTCTTTCTCAGGTCTGCATCCCCTTAACAATTGTATGTATTGAGCCGTACTGTATTGTACCCATTCTGCAATCTGTTAAATAAAGTTTTCATTCATTCATTCATTCATTCATTCATTCATGACATACCAGATCTAGTAATAATAGAGTAAACTTGTACATAGACATGTTACATCTAGACATTTATGACATACCAGATCTAGTAATAATAGAGTAAACTTAACTTTCGTCTCAGTAGCAATGTTCATAAAGTGTTGAGTGCTACAGTGTAGGTTAGTTTATTAGGACAAGTGCATGACAGTAAGGGTTAGATTTTTTTTTTTTTTTTTTTATTCAGATAATGGTTGAAGAAGTGAGTCTTTAGTCGACGGCGAAATAATAGAGTAAACTTAACTTTCGTCTCGTTTACATAGGTACTAGTGTTGTCACGATACTGGAATTTCGACTTCGATACGATACCTTGAAAAGTATCGATACTTTCGATACTTTCAATACCCAAAAAAAAATTATAATAATTTTTTTTTTATTATAATTTTTTTTTTTTTTTTAACAAATTTTGCTTTTGTTGCTGGTTGATTCTCCTCAGCTTCTCTCTGGTACTATACGAGAAGATAAATACACTTTTAAAACCCTTTGTTTATCTTTAGATCAGAGAGAGAAAGAGAGAGTGGCTGCTGGAGATTTTAGGTCTACTGAGCGCACCTTCCTAGTTATGAAGAGAGAGAGAGAGAGAGAGAGAGAGAGAGAGAGAGAGAGAGAGAGAGAGAGAGAGAGAGAGAGATTTCTCCGGAGCTATGCTCGGAGCATTTATTAACGTTACGCGTGTACTGGTGTAGGATGGGCTCCGGCTCCGCTCGACCGAACGTTGGCAACGGGGTAGTTGTGTCGAGTTAATGCGTGTACTGGTGTAGTGGGCTCGGCTTGACGTTACTCCGTTTCCATGAAGTAATAGGTGGCCAGCTAGCTAGCATTAAGCTAACGGAGGAACGACAGCTAACGTTAGCTAATAATAGCGTTGTTTACAAACTGAAGACAGGGCTGCCTGCCCGGCTGTGAGGGGGAGGAGGAAGAGAGAGAGAGAGAGAGAGAGAGAGAGAGAGAGAGAGAGATTTCTCCGGAGCTATGCTCGGAGCATTTATTAACGTTACATAGCATAGCATAGCTCCGGAGAAATCTCTCTCTCTCTCTCTCTCTCTCTCTCTCTCTCTCTCTCTCTCTTCCTCCTCCCCCTCACAGCCGGGCAGCGCAGCCCTGTCTTCAGTTTGTAAACAACGCTATTATTAGCTAATGTTAGCTGTCGTTCCTCCGTTAGCTTAATGCTAGCTAGCTGGCCACCTATTACTTCATGGAAACGGAGTAACGTCAAGCCGAGCCCACTACACCAGTACACGCATGAACTCGACACAACTACCCCGTTTCCAACGAGGAGGCTGCAGCAGCTTGTGTCTGTTGCTCTGAGCGAGGAGGAGGAGGAGGCGGAAGGGCAAGCAGTGGCAGCGCGTCTGTCTGTCAACAACTTGCGGGAGCAAGCCAGCTGGTACCGATACTGCAGAAAGTATCGGTACTTCGGGAAATGAGTATTGAAGCCGTTTTAAATATTCAGTATCGATATGTATCGATACTTCGATATTTTTGACAACACTAATAGGTACATAGACAGTAATGTTACATCTAGACATTTATGATTAGCCGACGCTTTTATCCAAAGCGACTTACAAGTTCTGTACGACAAGCCATCAGGAAGGGCACAACTCTATCAGCTGAGTAACAATGTTCATAAAGTGTTGAGTGCTACAGCTACAGTGTAGGTTAGTTTATTAGGACAAGTGCATGACAGTAAGGTTAGTTAGTGTTAGATTTTTTTTATTTAGATAATGGTTGAAGTAGTGAGTCTTTAGTCGACGGCGAAAGATTGGACGGGTTTCGGCTGTCCTAACTGGGGTGGGTAGTTCATTCCACCATTGTGGGGCAAGGACTAAGAATAGGCGACTTCTCTTTGATGACCCGACTTCTCTTTGATGACCCTCCCGGAGCTTGGATAGGAGTAGGAATAAACTGTACATATACAGCACTGTTTGAACCTGGCACACAACATACTTCACATGTCATTTTTCTTTTTGTGGAGACGAAGATGATGAGTACCGGTCTTCTCCTCAGACATATAAAATCAGTTTTTCAATACAAGTACGACTCAAGACACAGAACATTAGTATGCAAAATAAAAAATGAACACAGATTTTGAGTGTGAATGAAAACTTTATTTCAACAAGATTGCAGAATGGGTACAATACAGTACGGCGCAATACACACAATTGTTAAGGTGATGCAGACCAGAGAAAGAAGTTTTGTCTTGTCTTCTCGTACTGAAAACGTGACTGTTAGCACAGAGACGGCTGCAGTTACACACAGGGCCATTTTCGTTTCGTTTTCAGGGTCAGTTTCGCTTTTCAGAACGCAACGTAATGGCAGGCAAGTTAGGCCCAGTCCACACGAGCGCTGAATTTAATATAACCATGATTGTATGTGCGCAGTTGCACTGTTCGGCCACACACAACCGGGGATTTGCTACACTGCAACCCCGGTCTTTGAAAACCGGAGTCCAGGGTGAAGTTTTGCGGTTTTGTGTGGGCATAGCAACCAAGGTTATTCCCAGTGTTTACAGCAGAGCTGTCGCAATTATTTCCCATGTTCATGGCAGACTGTCAAAAAACATTGATAGCAAGTTAGCAACCGAGCGCGGGGTAGAGAGATTAGTGTCTCGTTTACATCAGGGTCATATCGACCCTGTACGTACCCGTTGCTTTTGAAGGGTTCATCTATTAGACAAGTACAGTACAATGAGAGAGGTAGTGCGACCTTCCACACGTTACTCTCCCAGTGAGAATCTGCGCTGCCAGGCTGGCTGCCGGCTGGCTGCACATGCGTCGGAGGAAAGCATGAGACAGTCTCCGGCCTCTCGGACCAACAGTGGGGGGGGGGGGGGGGGGGGTGCGCGCGCAACAACAACCAGAAAGGGGGTTGGGAATTGGCATAACGACTAACAGTGGGATGGGAGAAAAATCGGAAAAAGGAGGGGGGAAAAGATAATAAAAAAAAAACTCTAATGATTGCGGAGGAGGAGGCTCTTGTAGGGGATTCGGTAGTTGATGGGGAGCCAGTGGAGTTTTTGCAGGGTGGGGGTGATGTGCTGCCAGGGTTTGGTGTGCGTGAGGACCCTTGCGGCCGAGTTCAGCGCTGCTTCTTCCTTTCACGGTCGATTTTGTCATCGAATGCCTCCCACTCACTAATATGAAAAAGCATAACATATAGAAAATGTAAAAAAGTTTGACAATGCAATATTCTGGTAATACTACACTGTACCACTATACATAGTTAGGTCTAATAATGGGGCGGCGTGGCTCAGGGGTAGAGCGGGTCGTCCAATGATCGAAGGGTTGGTGGTTCGAATCCCGCTCAAGCCTATGTCCATCCCACTGCCGTTGTGTCCTTGGGCAAGACACTTAACCTACTTGCCTCGTATGAATGTGTATACATGTGAATGAATGTTGGTGGTGGTCGGAGGGGCCGTAGGCGTTGATTATTCGCCACGCTTCCGTGAGTCTGCCTCAGGGCAGCTCTGGCTGCAATTGTAGCTTACCACCACCGGTATGACTGTGTATGAACGAATAATGGACTCTGTGAAGCGCTCTGGGTGTCATGAAGAGCGCTATATAAATCCAAGTCATTATTCATTATTATTATTATTAATAGCGATATGACCAGGACAACACATGTGACAATAAATTCAAAACAAGACATGGGGCACACGTTGACCATGACCGCTTCTTGCTTGGTGACCTCTGGATGTACTTCTGCAACCAGTTTGACTGTTCTCTGCCACTTACGACGGCCTGAGAGTACAGAAAAGCAAGGAGAGAGAATCGTCCAGGATAAAATCATTGTAGACAGTCAGATGGGCTTGGTAAACACAGATTTGGCAACAGGTGCCAACATACTGTACCTTTAGGTGTTCTTTAGTCCGATGTGCTGTGATGATGAAGTCCACCCGCTTTTTTTGTTCAGCACTGCGGTCCATGGCAACCTGGAGGTGTTGTGGGATACTAGTAATCCTTGAAGTCCGAGGCACCCTGTAAACAGCTGGTTGTAGCAGTCCTTGGAGCAGACACCTCGACTCCCTGGTCCTGTGGGCAAACCTCTTGCCGTGCCTTTCAAATTATGAAAAACAATTATAAGTTATTATTGCTTCAACACATGTTGACTAATTATACTCCAAGATACTGTAACGTACCCCTCAGTTTGGAAGCGCTCCATTAGTAGAGTACACCACCACTCACGAATTGAGTTCATGTCCAACTAAATCACAGACATGACAAACAATAACATGGGATTATCATTAATGGCCAACGAGTTGTACAATTGAGCTATATTGGTAGGCAATGGCATGATGTCATGAGAATGATATGAAGTGGTATTTTTAAGTATAATTGCAATCACAAGTATCTCTGCTTGCAAGTTGTGCCATATGTGTTACATAGGCCCTTTACTTTGGTTGGAAATACAGACCTCTGTGAACTGGAACCGGGTGTTGGCGACAATGCAAAGGATGTACTGAAAAAAGGGGAGGGGGAAGATCGCTTTTAATTTCCTAACTCCACTAAAACGTGGTGCATCCAGCAGCAGTTATATGTAATGTTCTGCGTCTTCAATAGACGTAATATATATATATTCAAGGGTAAAACCAATGTATACCAATATGAAACAATCTTACCATAAGCATAAAAATCCCACAGTCAATTCCATTTGTTTGTCTTGGAATGAACATGTGCTAGAAATGAAATAGGTTATTAATGCCCATGAAGAAAAGAAAATGGGGGCTTTATACATATGTTATCTTACAACATAACAATGATGGCAGAAATCATGGGGATAATAGTAATGACTGTATTAGCTTTTCACCTGCAAATCATAGGCCGTGGTCTCAGTCCAGGGTCTAGGATCTATGCCCTGTGCAACACGCCTGAGGGAGGGAGGGAGGGAGCAGAATTAATTATTCGATATCAGTATAATAACTGGACTTTGAGAAGTCTTTATTGATGCAGACAGACACGCAGTTAGTTGGGTCGCTGATGCGTTTGAGTCTCTGCACTCCCTCCCCCCAAGGACAGCATCTCTCATCGGTGAACCATCACATCTAAATGCCATATGAACACAACAAACAGTAGCTCTCATCTGTGTACCTAAAAACAGTTCTGTAGTCTTCATCGCCAAAGCCAGAGGTATGCTCTATGTATTTGGAGTCCAATAATAGAATCTCCTGTATGCGTGGCTTCAAGACCTATAATATAGGTATGTAAAAATAAGCACAGCATGTCAGTCAGGTTTCTGTGGGAATGTGGATTCTGCTATTCTCCAGTCCACACGCATGCAACACATAGCGAGAGAGCCCCCCCCCCCCTCATCCGCAATACTTGTCCAGACCACTAATACTTGTCCAGACCACGAAGCCCCGCCTCCAACCCGTCCACGCCTGGCTCTGCGGCTCTGCAGATACCCCCTACTCCGTCTCTCGGCTTTGGTCTCTCTGAGTGACAACAACAACAACGTTGACACAGTCATGACCGAACGGGGAGTCACAACACAGCTAGGTTGACGATTTCTAATATCAAGCGAAGTGAGCAGTAGAGGACCATTTTGTAACATCAGATATACTAACGTTTTAGCCTGTGAGTATGTTTTTATGTCAATGTACTGTATGGTCTGTTAAATAGTGTTTTGTATCTGTCACAATCACTGTAGAGTAGATTGTACAATCACTGTAAATGTATGCTTCCTTTGGTGTTTTTATTTAATTAGATGTTTTATCTGTCTCAATCAGAGCCATTTATTACTAAATATATATATTTTTAATGATCTCTTTTTTTACTACACAGTCCTGTATATTATAGCCTATGTCTTGTACTGTATGTCATTGATTGATTGATTGAACACTTTATTAACAGATTGCAGAATGGGTACAATACAGTACAGCTCAATACACACAATTGTTAAGGGGATGCAGACCAGAGAAAGACTTTCGTCTTGTTTACATCAGGGTCCCCCATTTTCAATTCATCAGGACATATATGACATTGATTGATTGATTGATTGATTGATTGAAAACTTTATTAACAGATTGCAGAATGGGTACAGTACAGTACAGCTCAATACATACAATTGTTAAGGGGATGCAGACCAGAGAAAGACTTTCGTCTTGTTTACATCAGGGTCCCCCATTTTCAATTCATCGTAATTTCAATTCATCGTAAGTGATGAATACAGATAGACAGTACTGCTACATCTATACATTTATGACATACCATATCTCATATCATAAATGTCCTGATGAATTGAAAATGGGGGACCCCGATGTATACAAGACGAAAGTCTTTTTCTGGTCTGCATCCTCTTAGCAGTTGTTTTGTATTGAGCAGTACTGTATTGTACCCATTCTGCAATCTGTTAATAAAGTTTTCAATCAAAGTTGGTCACAATCGCTGTAAATCACTGTAAATGTGAAGCGCTCACTGTAAGCCAAAACGACTTAAAACCTAAAATACAACAGTGGTGCACTTGGGCTGTCAACTGTCGCCAATGCCTTAATAGTGTGTAAACTATGGATGAGTCAGTCGCACTAACCAGTTCTAACAACTATTCTATTTGGTCTAATAACACAGGGTGTGACAAAAGCTTTTTTTTTTGGCCTCAGAGCATTCCACACACATCACTAGACAGAAGGACAGAATATCTAACATCCCTGGCCAAGTTCCAACCTATATTTGAGTTCTAGTCGCCTAGATGTTCTAATGTAGTCTTGGTCGTGTTTCGTATCTCCCTTTTTATAGTAATACGCATGGATTCTGCACTAGAGAGGCACCGTTCTGAGCTGGTCGCCGGGGAGCGGAGTGGCCACACAGCTGTGGTGGAGGACAACCTGCTATTTGTGTGGGGAGGCTACCTGGTAAGCAGTCAAGAGAAATTAAATGAAAAATGAGCTGAGCTAAATGTTTAACATCCTTATAAAGTGTATGTCTTAAAGGTAGAATATGTAATGCTGTCAAACAGCGACCTCTATAGGCAAAAGAGCCACGGTTGGTATTGGTTTACATTTTCTGTTTTGGTTATATTGTGAATTTCTCCAGACCTTTCTTGCCAGAGCCTGAGGTGTGGCCAGCAGTAGCAACCCCTTCTCTATACCTACTGAACTCCAACCAGACAAAAACAAAAAATGTAAACAAAGCGCAAAGAGGAATTTACAAGTCATAAAAAAAAATTGGAAGATCAATTTCAAAGGTGCCAAAGGTTATATTTTTGCCCCTGTATTTGTGTGTGTGTGTGTGTGTGTATCTGTTCTCATCATATCTCGATAGGTAATGGCCAAATTACCATGAACTTTGCTGTGCACTCATTAATTATTATAATTCTTTATTTAACCAGGAAGTCCCATTGAGATACAAGATCTCTTTTGCAAGAGAGACCGTACCTGGTTAAACTAAGTCGATCAAAGTCCTATTAGCCCGCTTAAATTAACCCGATGATTGATGTCAGGCTATCTCGGTTTCTCGAATAATAATAACTTCGTTTTATATAGCGCCTTTCAGAGGACCCAAGGTCGCTTTACATAGGGGGGGGGATGACAAATTAACAAACATAGTGGACAGACACAACATATACATATAAAGTGAGAAAGTTAGGGGTTAAAGGCCAAGTTGAAGAGGTGGGTTTTGAGCAGTTTTTTAAATGAGTCCAGAGTTGGGGCGGTGCGGAGTTCTGCTGATGAAGTTGAAGAGGTGGGTTTTGAGCAGTTTTTTAAATGAGTCCAGAGTTGGGGCGGTGCGGAGTTCTGCTGATTCGGTCTCAAACAATCTCGTTAATTCTAACCAGACTTCAGTGATCAGGATAATTGCACGTGGCCGTTTTACCTGAAAAGGGGGAGGTGTTGATCCCCGAAAACCATGATTTTCTAACGGGAAGATATTGCAGACAAGTTAAATGCATATATATAGGCTAATTTTAAGTCTCTCATTACCCCAATCAATCAGATTATATTTCTTTAAAAATGCCTGCTGGCAGTAGGCTTAATGGAATGAATAATCGAATGAGATCTTGCTAGCGAAAATAATTATTTCAACTCTTTCAGAATAAGTAGATAAAACAAGCCCAAAGAGTATCTAATTGACACGAATTAATAGATACTTATGAGGATATTAGGTATCATGTACTATATAAATACATGTATGTGTAGATCAGGGGTTCCCAAAGTTTTCAAGCCACAACCCCCGAAATAACGGTGTCAGAGAGCAGCGAACCCCACTATTATAGGAGGTGCATGGTTGAAACATGCAAACGTTCGGACGCACTAATAAGCATTGGAGGCAGGCTATTAACAGTTTCACTATTAATCAGGTTTTAATCTGTTTCGGACATCGTCCATAAATGCATTGAATTGATTAACCTTTGGTTTATACCAGTCATGTTCATCACCCTCTTTTTCATCATCAGATAACAGCGCTTGAACAGATTGATTAATTTTCTCAAATTCATTCACTCCAGTTAACTAAATGCATCCGCAGCAGAGAATATGAAACGGATCAGAGCCAAACGCACGGTAGGCCTTCCACAATGTCAGAGTATTAGAGTCATTACGGTAACCTGCCGTACGTCAGTGTGGTAACACTGGGTTTTACGACGTTAGACCATCTTACGTACTGACTGCATGTGGCTCGCTGGTGTGTATGCTCAACAACGTTATATAAAGTATTACCTCAACAAAGATACTAGACTGGACATTCCATGTTTATTACATGGTGTCAGAAGCGGGGTATTTTCGTCTACTAAGAGAGTGAATCATGGCGAAGTTTAACCCACCAGAAAGTTTTTCTTTCGATAAACCAACGGAGTGGACAGACTGGAGGAGGCGGTTTGAGAGGTATCGAACGGCTACGGAGCTCACCAAGAAGCCTGGTGATGTACAGGTTTCTGCTTTGATATACGCAATGGGGAGTGAAGTTGAAAATATTTTCAAATCGTTCACGTTTGATGATGATGATGACGAGAACAACTACAGGATAGTGTTGGGGAAGTTTGATGGCTATTTTTTCCCTAGACGAAACGTGATTCATGAGCGTGCCGTGTTTCATCAGAGAGTGCAGCGGGCGGGAGAGCTGGCAGAGACATTTATCAGAGCGCTCTACGATCTATCAGAACACTGTGATTTCGGTCGGTGTAGGGATGAAAACATCCGAGACCGGATCGTAGTGGGGATTCAGGATAAAGAACAGTCTCATAAGTTGCAAATGATGTCAGACCTCACCTTAGCGCAAACTATACAGTCTGTACGCCAGTCATAGACGGTTAACATGCAAATCAGTGCACAGGGGGAGACTACGGGAGCCGCCGCAGCCATACAAGAGGTACGGGGAGCGTGGAGAAAGAACCCCAGATGGCAAGGGAGGAGCTATGCCAAGGGAGGAGGAAAAGGCGCGGAACACGGAGGGAAGTGCAGCCGTTGTGGGAAAATGGCGCACAAGGATCCAGAGTGGTGCCCCGCACGAAATTCAACTTGCAATAAATGCAACAGGACTGGGCACTGGCATAGTCAGTGCAAATCCAAAGCGGTGAGTGAAGTGACAGAGACAGATGAACAGAGTGAATACTTCTTGGGATCAGTGAATGCAAACACTGGTAATGAGCAGTGGACAGTGCAGCTCCTCATTGGTGCAACACCAGTGCAGTTCAAGATTGATACTGGGGCAGATGCTAGTGTTATGTGCGAGGAGACTTTTAATGTGCTTATCCCAGAGAGGGAACTAAGCCAGACCAGCGTATCACTGAGCAGCCCAGGGGGTAAATTAGATTGTCAAGGACAATTTCAAGTCAGCACTGCATACAAGGACAAATCATACTCATTCCCTTTGTTTGTCATCAGAGGGAAGTCTGTCAATAACTTACTCAGCCGGTCCACAGCAGCAGAGATGGGCCTTGTGAAACGGATCGAGGAGGTCCACGGTGCCTTTGGAGACCATGGCACACTAAAGACAGAGCCGGTAAGGATTAGGCTCAAGGACGACGCCACTCCATACGCGGTGCACACAGCACGCAGAGTCCCAATACCACTCATGCCCAAGGTCAGGGAGGAGCTTCGCCGCATGAAGGAGAACGGCATCATAGAGGTGGTAACCGAGCCAACGGACTGGTGTGGCCCCATGGTGCCTGTGCTCAAAAAGAATGGAAAGGCGCGTGTATGTGTTGATCTTAAGAAGCTAAATCAAGAGGTCAAGAGAGAGAGATTCATCCTACCTACAGCGGAAGAGATCACAGCCAAGCTGAGTGGAGCAACAATGTTCTCCAGCCTCGATGCAACCTCAGGGTTCTTCCAGATACCTCTGCACAGCGACAGCACCCGGCTGACCACCTTCATCACTCCATTCGGCAGGTACTGTTTCCGGCGCCTACCGTTTGGAATAACAAGCGCGCCGGAGATATTCCAAAGGAAGATGACAGAGACACTCCAAGGCCTGCAAGGCGTCGCCGTCTATATGGACGACATCATAGTGTACAGGAAAGATGTGGAAGAACATGACCTCTGCCTCCAGAAGGTCCTAGAGAGAGTCGAGTCTGCTGGGCTCAAGCTCAACATGGACAAGTGCGTGCTCAGGCAGAAGCAGATCCATTTCCTGGGGTAGGTGGTCGATGCCTCGGGCGTGCGGCCAGATCCAGCAAAAGTGCTGGCCATCCGGGAGCTTGCCGCGCCCGAGAATGTGCACGAGCTCAAACGAGTCCTCGGCATGGTGAACTATCTGGGGAAATACGTGCCAAACCTGTCCACAGTGGGCCAGCCACTGTACGAGTTGCTCCGATCCAAAACAGTCTGGACCTGGGGCCCAGCACAACAAACAGCTTTTGAGAAGTTGAAAGAGCTCCTGATGACATCGCCGGTGTTAACCTTCTACGACGTCAACAGACCCACTGCAGTCTCGGCTGACGCAAGCAGCTACGGGGTCGGTGCGGTGCTGCTGCAGCTCCACGTAGAAGACTGGAAGCCAGTCGCGTACTGCTCCAGGAGGCTGACTGATGTGGAAACTAGGTACGCGCAAATTGAAAAAGAGTGTTTGGCGAGTGTCTGGGCCTGTGAGAGGTTCAAGAAATACCTCTACGGCCTTGAGAGTTTCAAGCTAGTGACGGACCACAAGCCCCTGGTCCCACTAATGAACAGCAAGGATTTGGACAACGTCCCACTAAGGTGCCAGAGACTTCTCATGCGGCTCATGCGCTTTAAGCCAGTGGCAGAGTATGCGCCTGGGAAGACCCTTGTAGTGGCGGACACACTGTCAAGGAGCCCCCTGAGACACACAGAGAACCAGAAAGACACACACTCCGATGTGGAGTGCTACATCGCAGCTGTCATCAACAACGTGCCAGCTACTCCACAGAGGATGGACAGCATCCGAAGAGCTACAGCAGCTGATGAAAAGCTGCAGACAGTGATCAGGTACATCAGGTCAGGATGGCCTGAACACGTGAATACAGTACCAAGCATCATAAGTATGTACTTCCGTCTGCGGAAAGTGAACTTTCAGAGTATGACGGAATGGTCATCAGAGGAAGTCGCATATTGATACCAGAGACACTGAGGACAGAAATCCTCGAGAGAATCCATGACGGGCATCAAGGGCTCTCAAAGTGTCGGGAGAGGGCAAGCGCCTCTGTCTGGTGGCCGGGCATTTCCTCGCAACTGAAACACAAGGTCTCGTCGTGTCAGTCCTGCTGTGAGCTGAGAAGAGCGCAACAAAGGGAGCCGTTGATCTCTACTCCGCTCCCTGACAGACCATGGGAGCGTATAGCTCTAGATTTATGTGAGCATAACAAACAGAGCTACTTGATAATCTCAGACTACTACTCTAGATATATAGAGATACTGCACATGACAACGACAACCAGTTCTCAAGTCTCTCTGAAGCTGAAAACAACGTGTGCCCGTTATGGCGTCTCGGACGTGGTCGTAAGCGACAACGGGCCACAATTCTCGAGCGCTGAGTTTCGAGACCTAGCCTGTGAGCTTGACTTCAAACATATCACCTCAAGCCCACACAACCCACAAGGCAATGGTCACGCGGAGAGGGCGGTGCAGACCGCAAAGCGAATCCTGAAACAGAAGGACCCTCTCATCGCACTCATGTGCTACAGGTCGACACCATGTAGCAGTGTAGCACCACAGGGGCCAGCCCAGCTGAACTTCTGATGGGTCGGAAAATGAGAACGACACTGCCTACACTCGAGAGGAACTTGCAGCCCTCATGACCAGACAAGCGACAGATCAAGCAGAAGGACGAGGCTGAAAAGAAGAAGCAAGCCTTCTACTACAACAGACGTCACAGGCGAGACCCCTACCTCCACTACAGCCTGGTGGTAATGTCCTCACCAAGCTGGACCACCAGAAATCCTGGACAGCCCCTGCAGTAGTGACCAGCGAGAGTGTCACGCCACGCTCTTACATCATTGAGACGCAGCAGGGAGCGTCATTCCGGCGCACCCGGCGCCACCTCCAGGGGGTACCCTCCCCAGGGCCAGTTGGGAGCACAGCACCAGTCTCACCTGTTCCCAAGGACACCGGTCAAGAGCCAGGTAACACCAGTGTCGACGTGCCTGCTGGTACTGAAGGACTGTCACAGTCCAGGTCTGGACGGATCCTTAGGCCAGTTGTCAGACTGGACTTGTGAGTTGACATGATGTCACACTCATGGCCTTTCAGGGGGGGGAAATGAGGGAAAAGAGTTCCAGATGGTAACGTTAACCACATAACCATAACCTAGACCTCAGCGCTGCTTTTGACACCATCAGTCACCCCATCCTCATCACTCGTCTCCAGTCCTCCGTTGGCATCTCCGGAATCCCCCTCACCTTGCTCCAATCATACCTCTCACACAGGCACCAATTCATCTCTATCAACAACTGCAAATCCCCCACTGCCCCCATCACTCATGGTGTCCCCCAAGGCTCAGTACTTGGTCCCCTGCTCTTCATCCTCTACATCCTTCCACTTGGTCTGATTCTCCGCCAACATGGCCTGCGTTTTCACTGTTATGCAGACGACACTCAGCTCTACCTCTCCACCAAGACTATCACTCCAGCCACTCTCTCCACCCTCAGCACCTGCCTCACAGACATCAAAACATGGATGCAAAATAACTTTCTCAAATTAAACTGCAATAAATCAGAAATCATCATTATCGGTCCAAAATCCCTCACCAGCCACACCCAGGATTTCACCCTAAATATTGATGGTACCATTGTCACCCCCTCCACTCACGTCCGTAACCTTGGCATCATCCTGGACTCCACCCTTTCTTTCCTCCCCCATGTGAACCACATAACCAAATCTGCCTTCTATCACCTCCGGAACATTGCTCGTCTTCGCCCCTCCCTATCACTCTCCGCTGCTGAAACACTGGTTCATGCATTCATATCATCAAGACTAGATTACTGCAACAGCATCCTCTACGGCTCACCAAACACTATTCTCAATAAACTCCAATATGTCCAAAACTCTGCTGCCCGCATGCTCACCTCCACCCGTCGCTCTGATCACATCACCCCTGTCCTCCACGACCTCCACTGGCTTCCAATCAAATACAGGATACATTTTAAAATACTACTCATCACATTTAAAGCCCTCAACAACCTTGCCCCTCCCTACCTGTCCGACCTCCTCCACCGTCACACGCCCACCCGTCGCCTTAGGTCTGCAGATGCCAACCTCCTAACACCTCCCACGACCAAGCTCCGGACCTGGGGCGACAGGGCCTTTGCTGCTGCTGCCCCCTCCCTCTGGAATGCCCTCCCCAGCCATATCCGTGATGCAAACACCCTGACATCTTTTAAATCAGCCCTCAAAACCCACCTTTTCAATCTTGCTTTTGACCTCTAATTCTGTCGGTTTTATTTTATTTTGTCATGTATTATTTTTGTTCTGTTTTGTTCTGTTTTTTTGTTTTGCCATAGTTTGTCTCTCCTGCCCATGTGAAGCGTCTTTGAGCACCTGGAAAAGCGCTATATAAAATAGATGTATTATTATTATTATGATTATTATTATTATTATTATTATTATTATTATTATTATTATTAAAAGAGTTCCAGAATGTAAACCACATAACAAATGTCAAAAGAGTTCCGGAATGTTGCGATTTAATAATCATTTGCTACTCTAATAATAATAATAATAATAATTAATTTAATTTATATAGCGCTTCTCAATAATCCGAAGTCGCTGACAATAGTCGGGAGCAAAAGTAAAAACAAAGAAACAAAAGCAAAGAAACAAAAACAAAGAAACAACAAAGAAACAAAAACAAAAGGAACATGAGACCATGGGGGGAACAGGGAAGACAGCATGATGGCACAAAAAGACTGGAGACAGACATCAATCAGGTTGGAGGGGGGGGGGGGGGGGGGTTATGGGTGGGGGGGGTTGAAGGCAAGGGAGAACAGGTGGGTTTTGAGGCGAGCTTTGAAGGTGGAGAGTGTAGGGGAGTCTCTGATGGACTGGGGGAGGGAGTTCCAGAGTCGGGGTGCAGTACGAGAGAAGGCCCGATCTCCAAAGTTTTTAAGCTTGGATGTCGGGACAGTGAGGGAGGCAGTGGAGGAGGACCGGAGGGAACGGGTGGGGCGGTAGGGAAGAAGGAGATCAGTCAGGTAGGGGGGGGGCCAGGCTGTGGAGGGCTTTGAAGGTGAGGAGTAGTGTTTTAAAGTTTATGCAGTGTTTGATCGGGAGCCAGTGGAGGGAGTGGAGGACAGGAGTGATGTGTTCGCGGGACCGGGTGTTAGTGAATGTTGAATATTGTTTATTGATGTTATAGAAGAATAGCACTGTTTCCACTTTACAGGATGTTCTTATTGATTGCTAGATATAGCCTTGTTAATACAGAAAGTGTATTTGTTTACGTTAACAAATGAAGTAAAATTAAAAGGGGGAGATGTCAGAGTATTAGTCATTACGGTAACCTGCCGTACGTCAGTGTGGTAACACTGGGTTTTACGATGTGGTGATATTGACCTTGAATTCCATAATTAAAATGTGTGAATAATTAGGAAACCATAACATTATGCCTTGTATACTGTTTAGCAGCAGAGTGGGCTGCAGGGCGAAATGAGGAACGATTCTAGAGACAGTTGCATCAGATAACAGCAGGGAGTTATTTCAACCCCCACTAGAACAAAGAAACTGAAAAGTCACACCCAAATGGTAGCAGATGTCTGCACTGACAGTAGAGACCAGATAGCTGGCTCTGATAAGTATAAGACAGAGCTAAAAGATCATTAATCAATAAAGACATGGTTCAAAGCTAAATGAAAAAGCATGATACTTGATTGGCTTTGATTGGATAAAGAACCCAATAAAAACATCTATATAGATATTTAGAATTAAGAATCCTGGTATATGTATCACAGTTATATTACAGAGTGTCAGTCTGGTGAATAAAGGTTGGTGTGGTCTCATATGATGTCTGGTATCAGTCTAGAAAGCAATGACTGTACTTGGGTGATATTAGACATCTATAACCATATAGAAGGAATGTTAAAGTGATATATTCATTCAGAGGAGATTTGAGCAGCCAAGGAGGGGGGCCATCAAAAGCGCCCTCCTCTGTACTCATCAAAGGAACCACACCGACGGGGGGGGGCCATCGGCGGCCCCCTCTGTTTACTGAGTCAAGACCCACACAGGAGATCGAGAAGGTGGGGGCAGCCAGCCCCCACAGAGGAAACCAGGGGGAGGGGCGGACCGCCCTTCCAGAAGAACCAATCGGATTGGACCAAACGTATTAGTAACATGTGCTATTAAAAATATAGTACTTAAGAGCAAAACATAGTGTGATTCAGGAGCCCAGACCCTCCCCAGGTCTGTGGCTCCCCCGCTCCCCACCCAGAGAAATGCTGTCGGCTGATGTTCATGTAATGGCGCTTTTCCACTGCATGGTACCTACTCTACTCTACTCTACTCTACTCTACTCTACTCGGTATTTTCCAAAGTACCTGGTACCAGGTACTTTTTCGGGTACTTTTTTAGTCCCTGCTCAGGTATGGTTCCAAGCGCGAGCCAAGCGGGTAGAACTGGTACTAGAAAAGTCACGTGAAACACTGCAGACCACTGATTGGTCAGAAGAGAGACGCGTCACTCCTTGGAGAGTCTGAGGGAGTCTGAACGAAAACAGAAAGCCGCCATCTTTAATGTCTCGCATAGGATTTCAGTATGTTTGCAGCAGGCACAAGTGCAATAAACAAAGGATACAGTCACTGTGTATTCTGCCTCATTTATTTATTAAACAAAACCGACATCAACACAATTTGCCACCGAGCGGAGAGTTTAGTCTCGCAAAAAGATCGCTGACTTGTTAAGGCTTAAGCTTGTTGTTAGATTAGGTGCTAATGTTGTGCTAGCGTTTTAGCATGGCTATCGTACATAGCGTGATCAATATAACTCGCTATTGATTGTTTGTATGAGTAACGTTAATGCTAGTAGAATAGACACAACGTGAGGTAATCACCATCCATTTTAAACCGGTTATTACCTAATGCTAACGTTAGCAAATAGACGCGACTGGTAACGTTACAGCTTGTTAGCCTAATGCTAACGTTAACGTTAGCATAGACAGCCTAGCTAATGTTAACGCTTGTAGAATAGACACAATGAGAGGTAACGTTAGCGTTAGCAGAATAGACACAACGAGAGTCTCGTTAATGTTGTTATTGATTGATTGATTGATTGAAAACTGTGTTTTACTCTGGCTTGCGCCTAGCTCACTGACATAGCTATGCTGGAGCTCTCACAGTCACAGAGCTATGGAGCTCTCAGCTGTACACCAGCAGCCCCGCCTCCCCACACGGAGACAAAAACTGAGTACTTTATTTTAGTACCTGCAGTGGAAAAGGAACGAAGTACCAGGTACCTAAAGCGAGTAGAGTAGAGTAGAGTAGAGTAGAGTAGAGTAGAGTAGAGTAGGTACCATGCAGTGGAAAAGCGCCATTAAGCTGGATGGACCCATTATGTTGGTTAGAATAGAATGTAACTTATCTTAGAAACCAGGCTTACTTATATGAAAAGGGGCCTACAGTAAATTCTCTATTTTCATTTATGTTAACAATGACTGTTGTATGTACATGTTGGGGTTTTGAGATGCAAACCTTGTTTATCCGTTGTACAAAACAGACATGATTAATGTATTCTGATAATCCTTGTATGTGAAAAGCAACCTTTTTATTCACTCCTGGCCGCCGAGACAAATAAATCCAGGAGTTTGAATTCGAACTCTCTTGTCTGGAATGCACGTTTATTCCTTGCTGGCTATATTGGAAGTCAGATGAGGAGACCAAATTCTATCACTTATGATCCTTCCTTCCTCCTTCCAGTTAGCGATCTCATTGCACTGTACAATAACCTTAGACATTGATAGGATTCTACTACAACGACGTTAGACCGACTTACGTACTGACTGCATGTGGCTCGCTGGTGTGTATGCTCAACAACGTTATATAAAGTATTACCTCAACAAAGATACTAGACTGGACATTCCGTGTTTATTACACACAATAACCTCGGATCCAAGTTTCATTCATTCAAAATATCCTGCAGGATTCACATTTGCAATTCTCCGTTATTAAAATAACCACAGTGTGTGTCGCGTGCGCCATATGACATGCATTATTTAGGACAAAGTAAATCCATAGGCTGAATATGATTTATTATCAGCATTTTAGGTCTATTATTTTACATTTGAAAAGCCCCCTCTAGAAAAACTAAGCACAAAAAATTATTCAGAATGGGATCTCTGAGGAAGGGAGTTGGCATTTTTTGCGAGGGAGTGGCCAGTTTATCCAGCTAACTCAACTAAACCTGCACTGGAGCAAGTTCACATTTTTGTATCTGTTGCCATAGTGATTTAGCCAAACTTGCTTTGTGGAACCGAAAAGCCTGACTTATGTCAAGTTATCCTGAAAATGATCCGGCTAACTCAGTTAGCCACGTACAAGGAACAGGGCCCTGGCCAAGATGACAGCAATAACATTTGCAATGACACTGAAAGATAGAACCCAGTGTATTTTGGTGACCCATGACCTTCCCTCTAGTGTCACCATCAGGGAAAACCTTACATTTTCAAATGAGTGTATCTTCTGACCTATTAGTCGTACAGTCACAAAACCTACTGTGCATATTCATGACCCCCTATATTCGTGGCCCCTTGATTTTGGTGAGCCTGTGACCTTTCCTCTAGCACCACTATATGGACTTATAGCCTGAACCTGTTGAGACTGACACAGTTTTAATTGTTCTCTACAGTCAATCGCTGATACTGAGGTTTTCCTGCCCAACAATGAGATCTGGACATATGACTTAGAAAGAGGTGTATGGTAAGAGAATAATTGAGAATAATTTAAATTCTCCATTATGTCTGTCACTCACTCACTCACTCACTCACTCACTCACTCACTCACTCACTCACTCACTCACTCACTCACTCACTCACTCACTCACTCACTCACTCACTCACTCACTCACTCACTCACCCACTCACTCACTCACTCACTCACTCACTCACTCACTCACTCACTCACTCACTCACTCACTCACTCACTCACTCACTCACTCACTCACTCACTCACTCACAACAGAATCATTGTATATTGACCTCAATTAAAAACAGGTACCTGTATTTATTTTACACATATCTATTTCCTGATGCTCATTTGCCCCTGCTGCCATTGTTATTTTAAATAGGTCAATGTGATCTCGTTGTGTTTTTGTGTCTGATAGAAATGGTTACTGCTGGCTGTACCATGAATTGCCCCTCGAGGATAATAAAGACTATACATTGACCTTGATGAATAACTACATTCCACAGCCAAGATTGACATTCATAATAATGACTCTTCATTATTTAATCAGCCAGTGTCAAAATTGTTTTCCTTCCTTAATGTGTCATACTCAATTCCTTGTGTCCTCATTTGATCACAGACATCTGTTGTGTGTTTGTTATGAAGCCCATGCCCTACTTGTGTGCCATTGACCATATTCCAGGGTTTGCACAAGGTGCTTGAACAAGGTGCTTGATTTTAGGGGGGGAAAGTCAAGGCCTGGAATTCCTTGAAAACAGACAATTTTGTTAACAAGGTGCTTAAAAAGTAATTGAAATTCAAATCAACCATTCGCATAGAAAGTTTTGTTCATCCATGATAAAATAGTTCTGAATCAAGAAATAAAAATGTTTTATCTAAAGTGTCGGAAATTGGTTTTAAGCCATAAATATTGGATCCGATTTTTTTTCCAAAAAGAAAAAACCTGCATTTAAAAGTGAATTGTATCCTTTTACAGTTTTTCTCAATTGCTTTGGTGCATTTCTCTGATCAGAATTAAAGTTCTCATAACTGTTAGTTCAACCTCCACAACATTTTGTAATTTGTGCACATCATAGTAGCAGTTTCTCATTCCTCCGAACAAATTGCAAATGCTTTTGGACATGCATCAATTGCTTTCATACAATTCTCTGCTGTTTTATAACATTATCATTTGCTTAGGTCATGTCAGTCAAAATGAACTATACTTATGACTGCTGAATAGTCATTCCCTATAAAACTAATAGTCCTCATTTCATTGCTTGAGTCATTACATACAAATATGTTGAACTAGTTGTCAAAATCTGTCAAGCTAATTTTATACATTTCTTTATAATTTTTCCCCTGAATGGAGCTGGATGCCAGGGAATCGCTGCACATATTCAAATATGTTGATGAGGCGGGTTTCAATCTGGCAAAAGGTAGAAGGTGTGGAAGGAATCGCATTGGACAGAGAGCAACCACTGATGTCCCAGGCCAACGAGGAGGGAATATTACAATGTGTGCAGCCATCTCAGAAAACGGCGTCCTCACCCATATGCCCCGCATTGGTCACACAACATCTGCTGACTTTTTTAGACACTCTTTACAGGGACATAGTCCCTGAGAATGAGAGGGGTCTAAATGGCGACCATCTGACCAAGTACGTTGTTGTATGGGATCATGTGCGTTTTCACCACGCAATTCTGGTCACACAGTGGTTTGCAGCACATGAAAGGATGCTGGTGGAATATCTCCCTCCCTACTCCCCATTCCTGAATCCAATAGCCAGACAGACAGGAACGTCTGGATGTGAATGAATGATTTACAGTACTGTGTATGTTGTATGTTCCAATTCAGTTCCAATATGTACTGCAATATTGTTTACAGTTGTGCACAGCTCTACCCAAAGGCCAAAGGGTGTTTCTTATGTTTGTTGTAAATTAGTTTGTATTTTTCTTTTGCACAATGCTGTGAACAAATTAAAATTGCAAAGAGCATAATGCAGTAAAAATGTGAAACATACGTGTCTTGTACTCATTTACCTCACTAAATACAGCAATGTGTAACTGTAGATTTCAAATGGCTGTGCAAATAGTGTATAGTGCTGTCTTGAGCATTTTCAGAAAGTGTCACCAAGATCTGACACTTACAGAGTGAACTGTCATAACGAAAACATGGCAAAGCCATTTGACTATCTTGTTCATAAACAATGGTGTCAGGACTTTTCATTTTGATGACAGTGACACTTTCATTGACATGAATACTTGCTTTTGAGGAATGAATTATCCATTTTGAGCAAGTGACACGCTTCTGCAGGTTATCACCTAGGTTTTGCAGTTTGTACTAATTGTTTTGAGAAATGCACTAACAGTTATGAGAACTTTAATTCTGATCAGAGAAATGCACCAAAGCAATTGAGAAAAACTGTAAATGCCCTTTTAACACATCCACCGCCGGAAACGCTTTAAAGCGTTATTGCCCGCCATGCGTTGACCGCCAGACCTCGCTGTACAGCGTTATTGAGATCATATTTCATTTTTTCGCCATGGCATTCATAATTCAGCCACCCAGCCTCTGGTGATCCAGTGGGACCCTGCACAATATTGCAACGCCTCAATACCGCCGCCTGGTGGATGATCGGGCGAGTTACATTTAAGTCAAACCGGAAGTGGCAATCGGTGCATCTGGGAAATCCGTCCGGCAGTCACATATCGTTGCGGGACTCCAGACATACACTGGCGTGCATATGGATCGCTGCCATAACTCAATAATCGATATGATTTGGGCGTTTATTGTGCCATACAAACCAGAAATGGATCTAAGAGATCGACGTCAAATAAGTGGGATCTTTTTCCTCCAGTCTCGTCGGCGAACGGTAAGAGGCAACTAACGTTATTTTCAAGCCGATTGTACATTTCTTTATTTACAAACCATCTGATCAATAAATCAACCCATACTACATAAAGCAGTTAGTGACGATCAAGGAATTATAAACGACCCCCCCCCCCCTTTCCTTCATGCATGATGAAGCATAACTATACCGATCACATACAGTTTAATTTTTTTTATATAAGGGGGAAGACACGCCAATCGATAATCTATATATGCGTTTAGGCCTATAAATCACGCTCTAGGAATTACTGCAGAAAACGATAAAAACATACTTATATTCTAGATGGTATTTTTGTATGAATGTATGAATGAAAAAGTATAACGTTCCCACATCCTGAACGATAGATAATCGATGTTAAATGGGCCATAGTAATGTCAATATAGCAATACAATTTAAAAAGTTATAGCCCTGCAAAGAAGGTGAGCCACTCCATAGGCTTACAGCGGTGGCAGAGAGGGCACAAAGATGGGCACAATGCCTGGCAGACAATGTGTTTAAAAAAGTGCTTGAAAAAGTACTTGAAAGTCCTTGAATTTCATTTTGCAATGTCTGTGGGAACCCTGATATTCACACGGTGGACATTTTGCTCTCATGTCATGCTCATGTTGGGAATCCTTTCCACCCTGTGCCCACCCTGTGCCCACCCCGCGTGAATATGGCCAATGGAATGAGTGAGTCAAAATTATTGATGCTTGGTTTTCTCACACAGTTGATTTATCCACATTTCTTTCTGAAGGGAAATGTTCAGCATGTCAGGAGAAGTCCCGCCCTCCATGTCTGGAACCTGCGGCTGCTCTCTAAATGGGAACCTGTACATATTTGGAGGTTGTAATGACAACGGACAGAGCAATCAGGTAAGTCACTATGTTGCCATATAATCAGTGTTACGATAATGATAGTATTTTTATTGAACAGAAATAAACAAACAAAAAAGCACATATGTAAATATAATATATACATATAGTACATACATACATACAGTATGTATACATATAAATGCACACATTCCCAACACCCACCCCCACCGAAAGGGACCACACTTTAAATTCAAATTCCATATCATCTGCAAGTTGCTATCATCACAAAGTAAAGTTCTGGAGCTTAAAGGACTGTATATAAATTTCACCTTAGGGGGTTGGTCGGATGCCTTAACTGCCGAACTAATGATACCAAATTACACAACTGAGTAAACTAAATTAAATGGAGTCACCTAGACTAGAAATAGCGAGGAAACTGATGAATCATAATGCCATTTTATATAAACAAAGGGAAAAAACATACAAATATTCTTAGTACTTTATACAATTCCTAATTAAAATACTATAGCTAAATTTAGATGGGCGCCCAAATTGTTATACTATTATTATATTGTGTTCTGGCCAACGTTGCCGCGGTTACCGTTGCAGCAGAGGAACAATTCCCTCTGCCGGACGAGAGAGGTGGAGAGAGAGTTAGTAATCCTGGTGGTAAGAATCCGGAGGGGTTCTGTGGTGAGGAGTAGTTGACCGCTGCGTGGTGATGAAGGCGGGAAGACGCTGCCCGGTCCGATTGGCGCTACCAGTCTGCTCCTGCAGACCAGAAATGCCCCGCTGTTGGGTATCCGAGTGTCTCCCTCCGCTCAGTAGTGAGCACGCAGACAGCCAGACTGAAGACACGCTGTCCGCCTCTGTACAACAGGCTAGTGCTAGCGGCTGCTGAGCTAGCAAATGACTGGTTGTGTGCCTCTGTACAGAGTCCCTTCGGCACAGACCCTAGCTAAATGTCCTCCGGTCTGTGCTATATCGCCCGATATGTCCAGTGCAGAGCAGCTAGCCACGCATGTGCAACGGGCTACGTTAGCTATTAGCGCAGAGCTAGCTAGCTTCTGCTAACTGCTAACGATAACTGGAAATACGATAGTTAGCTGTAGTCCGCTAATCACTGACGTTTACTAAACATCTAATTAGCTAACTACTCAATCTCACACTCTCTGGTGGAATAATGTCCGCGAAATAAGCAACTTTACATCCCTGGTCAAAATGTCTGTGACCTTCACGTTGGATGCATTTCTCTTTCTCTGAACAAGTCTGTACAAGTTCAACGACACAGGAAGTGACGCACGATAACTAAACACTTCCACCTCGGCCCAGTAGATGGCAGCACTGTCACACAACATGAGATGCCATCAGCAGGCAGACGGTGTAAGTAAACAGTATGTGGAAAATAATAACTGAGCTCCCACATATCAAACAGGTCTAATGAACTTAGAGGGGGAAATCTTAGGTCGATTTCTACTTAACTGCAGACCCTTCAGCACATCCGCCCCCTGATTTGTGGCGCTAATCAGTAACTGAGGTCTGCTGAATGTCTAGTAGTCACTCAGGCTGGTCAGAGTACGGGGGTAGTCGGATCAGTCGAGCCACTGGTCTGTGGTAAGTTCTTCCTCCGACATCCACGACAGCCGAGCGGACTCTTCCGTCTTGCCCTTTTACCACACTCTTCACCCCTCCAGTGAGCCAGAGGGCTTGGGGGAGTGCCTGATCCACGATCATGACTGGGGTTCCTGGTTCTAGGTTGCCTCTTTCAGTGAGCCACTTGTGGCGGCCTTGCAGCGATGGGAGATACTCGGTGGTGAACCTCTTCCAGAATTGGTCGGCTAAAGCCTGACTATACCTCCATTGTCTTCTGACGGTGATCTCGGTGGAGGCGTAGGCTGCAAAGGGAAGGGCCGCGTCTCGCCGCCCCATCAGAAGGCTGTTGGGTGTTATGGGGTCGAGATCGGCCGCGTCGCTACTGACGTACCCCAGTGGCTTGGAATTCAGAATGGCTTCAATCTCCACCAGCACGGTGTTGAAGACCTCTGCCATGGGAACCTGTCCTCCGAGCGCGGCGCCGAGAGCAGCCTTTACTGACTTGACCTCTCTCTCCCACGTTCCACCGAAGTGGGGTGCATTTGGAGGGTTGTAGGAGAAGGTGACCTGTTGGGAGGCCAGCTCGTCCCTCAACTCCTCACTCATCTGGTGTTAACTCTTGATGAGTTCAGCTTCTCCTCCCCGGAAGTTCGTCCCGTGATCAGACCAGAGGGTATGGGGTCGCCCTCTCCTTCCAGTAAATCGACGGAATGACTGGAGGAAGCTGTCCCTCTCTGTTGTCATTTCAGCCAGCACCTCTTGATGGACGGCTCTCGTGGTGAGGCACTTGAAGATGATTCCCCATCTCTTAGCAGTTGCTCTCCCGATCTCTGCCTTGATGGTGAAGGGCCCGAAGCAGTCCATGCCCGTGTTGTGGAAGGGCGCTTCTTGGAGGCGGAGGCGGCAGGATGGGAGGTCAGCCATTCGTGGCATGATGGGTTGGGCTCTGAGCTTCTGGCAGGCTGTATGACCGTTGGTATCGCCGCACAGCCTCCCGGCCGCGAAGTATCCAGAACCTTCTCCTGAGCTCCGCAAAGAGCCGCTCCGCTCCAGGGTGATACAAGTTGGTGTCATAGTGACAAATCACCAAGTTAGTCACCGGATGCTTCGAGGGGAGTAGGATGGGGTGTTTGCTGTCCTCTGTGAGGCCCTGAGCCCGTCGTAGGCGGCCTCCGATGTGTATGAGGTCTTTCTCGTCCAGTTTGGGGGCCAGTATGATTGCTGTCTCTTGGTAGCTCCATCTTCCGTCCCAAGCACGCCATCTCGATCTGGAAGACCTCCCGCTGCACCCTCTGCAGCAACATGATCTCAGCTGCGGCGTAGGCGTCGGCGCTGAGGGGGGTCGGGTCTCCGGGACCGGGGTTCCGGTGGTGGAAGGTATGTACTTGGAGCTCTTCTAGGGTCTGGCAATCCTCAACCTTCGGACCGTCGGTGGTTGAAGGGTCTTGGAGTCCGGTGAGGCCGCAGAAGATGGACTTCTTAAGTTCCACCTCCACCTCTGCGTTCTCCAAGTTCGGAGGAGAAGGCCACTCTTCTTCTGGCTTGCGTAGGTAGTCGGGTCCTCTGTGGTAGAGGTTGGGACGTGCCAATTCCTCGAGGGTCGCACCTCTGGTGATCACGTCCACCGGGTTGACCTCTGTCGAAACGTATCGCCAGCAGCTGGTCCCCACGAGCTCTTGGATCTCTGTCACCCTTGTTCCCACGAAGACTTTATATATGCACGAAGTCGACTGGATCCACTGGATGACTGTTGTGGAGTTGGACCACATCGACACTGCGTAAAGGGGCAGGCGCAGCTCTTCCTTCAGCATCTGTCCCAACTGGGCTCCACTTAGAGCCGCGCAGAGCTCCAGCCGGGGAATGGATTGCTGCTTCTTGGGTGCAACTCTTGAGCATGCAAGAATGAAGGAAACGTGGACTGTGTCGTCGAGCTCTACCGCGCGCAGGTACGCTACTGCACCATATGCCTTCTCAGACGCGTCACAGAATACATGAAGGGAGACGCTCGAGGGAAAGTAGCTCCTGGGGAACTTGATCTGTTGGAGGGTGGGGAGCTCTTCTTCCCACTCCTTCCACTTCGCCCCGAGTGTCTCTGGTAGGGGGTCATCCCATCCCTTCGCCTCAGTCCACAGCTCGCTGACCAGAGCCTTGGCACGAGTCGTGTAGGGGTTGATGTAACCCAACGGGTCATATTGACTCGCCAGAGTACTGTAGATCGACCTCCTGGTTACATAATGGAGAGTTTCGATCTTCTTTTGCCGGTAACACAGGGTGTCAGACATAAAGCGCCAGAGGAGACCCAGAGTCATTTCCTGGGCGTCCTCACTTGACTGGGAGAGCCAGGTCTCGCTGCTGTCAGCCTTCGCTTTGTCTGGGAGGTCTCGGACGACCTCAGGGTCGTTGGTGGCCCACTGGCGGACATCAAAGCCAGCAGTGGCCAGGAAGGTGGGTATATCATGCACCAGCTTGTAGGCCTCTTCCGCGGTCTCCACGCTGTGGAGGCAGTTGTCCACATAAAAACTGTGGTGGACAGCATTGGAGACTCCGAGGGGTGCGGCGCCGTCGTCGACATGACGCTGCAAGGCGTAGGTGGCGCAACACGGGCTGCAGGTCGTCCCGAAGGGCAGCACCTCCCACTGATAGATGGACGGTTCCGGGTCGTCTGGGTTTTCTCTCCACAAGAACCTCATTGAGTGGCTTATCTTCGTCGAGCAAACACACCTGGTGGAACATGCGTTTAATGTTGCCACTGATGGCGGTCTTCTGTCGTCGGAAGCGCACCATGACTCCGAGGAGAGGAGGGGTCAGAGTCGGACCGGGCAGGAGATAGCGGTTGAGGTTCTGCTGGCGCACTTGAAAGCTGCAATTAAACACCACTCTGTTCTTTCCGTTGTGCTTAACGTTATGGTGGGGAAAGTACCATGACTCGGTACTCCTTTCCGCCTCCTCGGGCTTCAGCCTCCTGACGAGTTCAGACTCTATGAGCTTGCTCATCTCTGTGGCGTAGGCGGCAGCCGTCTCAGGGTCTCTGCTGAGTCTTCTTTCAGTGCTAAGCAGGCACGGCTTCGCTACTCCTGGGAGAACCTTGAAGGTCGGCATGGGCTCTCTTCTCAAGAGCGGTGTGGCGTATCTGAGGACACCGCACACGCAGACACGTTTTGTCTTGGCTTGGAGAAGATCCATCGCAGCCTTATCTTCCTTGGAGCGAGTGTGTATCTGCTCGTTCTTGTATGGAGCAACGTCCAGCTGCCACAACCTCTGAACATTCTCCAGCAGCTCCTTGTCTTCGTGCCCCGCTCCAATGAAGAGGCAGTGGGTCTGACAGGCGTTCAGATTTCTCAGACTGATGGGGCCCTGCAGGGTCCAACCCAGCGGAGTCTCCAAGGCGACGGGACATCCGAGTGGACCCTGGATGATGTGCTTGGGTAAAGTGAGGTGCACGTTATCGGAGCCGAGCAGGATGGTGGGCTTCACCTCCATTGCAGCGTTTATCCCCAGGTTACAGAGATGTGGGTACCTCTTCATGAGGGACTCCATGGGGTAGCCGTAACTGGAGAGGCACAACCCGGCAGCGGTGAACACGCAGCTCACCTTGAAGACTTCCTTCGGCCGTCCGGCCGGTGTGATGGTGAGAGCTACACTCTCTCCACGAATAGTGGTGCGCCCTGGTTGGATGACGAGGAGATCCAGCTCCTCTGCGTCACCCCGGAGTCCAAGGGCGATGGCAGCCTCACGCATCAGCAGCGTGCGCTCCGAGCCATCGTCAATAACCACATAGGTCTCCAGAGTCTTGTCGCGGTTCCGCAGGACCACCGGCACAATCTTCAACAGCACGCGGGGAGTGCTGCCCCTCACGGGGCCCACGTAGTAGTTGCGTATCTCTCTAGTGGGCTCATCACGGGCTTCCGCAACGTCAGGCTTAGTCTTGTCTTCTCTATTGTTGAGGTTGTGGAGGGACGTGAGGTGGATCTTCCCGTACCCACTCTGTCTGCAGGGTCCCTTGAGGGTGCAGTCCTTTGCTCGGTGCTCACAGGCGCACTTCCAGCACCGCTTATTCTCGATTATCCACTGTTTCTTTTCTTCTGTAGTCTTCTCCTTGAACACGGGACAGTTGTCTAGCCAGTGGACCTCGGTGCAGCACTGGCATGGCGGCGGAGTTTTCTTCTCTCCTTTCTTCTGGGAGGAGAAGCCTTGTTTGCCTTTCGGGGGCCCTTGGTGCTCCTTTGATGTGTTTGTCAGCACCCTAACGGGCCGCCCCGTTCGGTCGGACTTGTCTCGTCCACTGCGTCCACTGCCTCTCAGCTCTTCCCGCTTGGGGAGGCGGATGTGCCTCATCTCCGACTTCAGAGCTCCATCAGGGTAGACAGTGGCTGTTTGGGGTGGAGATGCACGTGTTCCCGTCGGAACCTCTCTTCCCTTTCCTTTGGAAGCTTCCTGACAAAGCGTTCTACGTTGGAGCCTGCATAGAGCTCTGTGCGGCCGGCGGCTCCTTGAAACTTCAGCAGGCTCACCAGAGCCCGTACCTTCAAGGAGTATATGTCCAGGGCCTGGTCGTCCTTTATGTCTGCCATTTCTCCCAGCTTGTGGATCTCATCCAATATGTGGTCCCACGGGCGTCCCCAGCTCTCGTCCAGGGCCTGGATAGACGAAGTATAGGGGGTGGGGGAGTATGCGTTGGCAGTGCATATGAACTTGGCCGCAGGCAGCCTACAGTGCATAGACAGCTCGAGGAACTTCTGTTGCTCGCTGTGGTTAGCGGCGCCCAGGGGGAACTCCAAACACATCCTCATGTCATGGTACTGGCTTCTAGAATCATCTTTGAAGAATGGGATGGTGCTCCCTGGTGGGCGCTGTGGGAGCGGGTCGTACCTAGGGGCCGGCGTAGTTTCCGGCCAATGTTGATGGGATCTGGAGGTTGCTCTGGGTGTGGCGGGTAGCAGCTCACGTCGAGATGGGGGTGGCACCTCTCCTGGTGCCATATATTCCTTCGGCAGACGAGCCAGTCGCCCTTCCAGGTCTTCGGAGTCGGCCTTGTCCCCTCTTCGGGGTCGGGGATACCTAGCCGGGTGCTCCTCCCTTTCAGGCTGGAGGCCCTGGGGTGAGTTATTCCTAGTGGATGCTCTTGATATTTGCCAGGAGGCAGAGGCCGATTGCAGTTGGGCGGTAGCGAGCCGGGTGTACTCCAAGGCCTGGGCTGCCGCTCTATCGCGCTCCCGCTCCAGTGCTTCCGCGGCTCTTCTCTCTCTGTCGAGCGCATCTTGGTGGAGCCACTCCTCTCTTGCGAGTGCATCTTGGCGTTGTTCTTGCATGCATTGGAACATGAGTTCTGAGCCTGTAATGCTCCCTCTGCTCCGTGATCTGCTGGGGGGCCTACCATTTCTGTGAGTGTCTAGGAAGAACTCTCCCGGTTGGAAGTGATTGAAGTCCTGCCCGCCGCGTGGCTCCACGCTGTCTGGGGGAATGATATCCTTGCCAGGTTGCGAGTCGGTTTCAGCTGAGTCACGCTCCTCTTCTTGATCGTCACTCTCCTCCTTTTCCTCAGACTCATCTTGGTTGGCGGTATTCAGTGGCGGGAAAGTAGTTATGTCGTTACTACACGGGACTGCCACCTCTTGTCTCTTCTTCTCTTCAGGCAGCTGGGGGGTGTCAGTTGGGTCTGACTCTGCTCTCATAGTCTGATCTAACTGCGGTGTGGCAGCAGCACCCTCTACTGGCTGGGGTGTGCCTGCCGTCTGGGTTGTAAGGTCCCCTACTGTCCGGTCAGCTGATGTGTTTAGCACATGCTGATTGCTCTCCGAACTAGGGCTACTGGGTGTACCCAAGACACAGTCATCTAGTCGGGAGGGTCTCCTACGCTCTCTAGGAGCACGTGACTTCCCTTCCGGTAGGGGGGGGGGGGGGTTCTACCTATTGAACCTGCCTCGCTCTTTCGGGACATCCTATCTGGTTAGATCCGGCTCGAAGGACCAAATTGTGCTGGAGCTTAAAGGACTGTATATAAATTTCACCTTAAGAATAGTATAGTATAACTTGAGATTGTATAATATAGCATGTACATAAAGACCCAGTGCCTCATCCGTAGCTAACAGTGTATTGCACTACCACAGGACCTAGCATGTCCTACCATGCTCTGTAAATAACTTATGTACATATACCGATATGCCCTACTCTGTTTACTTGTTTATTGCACAATGTCATTCTATTGGATTCTATTATATGTTATTACTATTGTATTATGCACATCGTTGCGGGCAAGACCACCCGCATTTCATTGTATACTCGTATGCCATGACAAATAAAACTCTTGACTTGACTTGACTTGACCTTAGGGGGTTGGTCGGATGCCTTAACTGCCGAACTAATGATACCAAATTACACAACTGAGTAAACTAAATTAAATGGAGTCACCTAGACTAGAAAGAGCGAGGAAACTGATTAATCATAATGCCATTTTATATAAACAAAGGGAAAAAACATACATACAAATATTCTTAGTACTTTATACAATATTCTTAGTACTTTATACAATTCCTAATTAAAATACTATAGCTAAATTTAGATGGGCGCCCAAATTGTTATACTAAAGTGTTCTGGCCAACGTTGCCGCGGTTACCGTTGCTGCAGAGGAACAATTCCCTCTGCCGGACGAGAGAGGTGGAGAGAGAGTTAGTAATCCTGGTGGTGAGAATCCGGAGGGGTTCTGTGGCGAGGAGTAGTCGACCGCTGCGTGGTGATGAAGGCGGGAAGACGCTGCCCGGTCCGATTGGCGCTACCAGTCTGCTCCTGCAGACCAGATGCCCCGCTGTTGGGTATCCGAGTGTCTCCCTCCGCTCAGTAGTGAGCATGCAGACAGCCAGACTGAAGACACGCTGTCCGCCTCTGTACAATAGGCTAGTGCTAGCGGCTGCTGAGATAGCAGATTACTGGTTGTGTGCCTCTGTACAGAGTCCCTTCGGCACAGACCCTAGCTAAATGTCCTCCAGTCTGTGCTATATCGCCCGATATGTCCAGTGCAGAGCAGCTAGCCACACATGTGCAACGTTAGCTATTAGCGCCGAGCTAGCTAGCTTCTGCTAACTGCTAACGATAACTGGAAATACGATAGTTAGCTGTAGTCTGCTAATCACTGACGTTTACTAAACATCTAATTAGCTAACTACTCAAACTCACACTCTCTGGTGGAATAATGTCCGCGAAATAAGCAACTTTACATCCCTGGTAAAAATGTCCGTGACCTTCACGTTGGATGCATTTCTATTTCTCTGAACAAGTCTGTACAAGTTCAACGACACAGGAAGTGACGCATGATAACTAAACACTTCCACCTCGGCCCAGTAGATGGCAGCACTGTCACACAACATGAGATGCCATCAGCAGGCAGACGGTGTAAGTAAACAGTATGTGGAAAATAATAACTGAGCTCCCACATATCAAACAGGTCTAATGAACTTAGAGGGGGAAATCTTAGGTCGATTTCTACTTAACTGCAGACCCTTCAGCACATGTAACAAATACAAATAATTGACTACAACTAAATTGATTGTTGCAGGTTTGATTATCAATTAGTAATAACAATGCTAATACAGTTACACAAAAATACAGATGTTTAGTGAAAAAATCGGATGCAAGGTGAAAGGTTTTCCTTAGTGTGTAAATGGAATTCGTTTGGCCCTCATTAAATGATCAGTGTTTGACTTCAAACAGCTTTATCGTGTCAGCCTGCTGGATGGTAAATACACTTGGAGGAACGTCAAGGCCAGCTCTCCTCCATCCCCTCGAGACAAGTTGTCCTACTGGACATACAAGGACAGGTGAGTGAGAGAGACTATTAACATGACATTTGACTACTTTACTTCATCCAAAGGGAATTATAGTACAGCGTATACTTTCCAGAGAGGATGTAGTACTGCAGGGTTAGTTCAGTGAGCTACAGTATTGTACATTATGGTCAGATTCTACAGTAGTACTGTTACTGATGAGCAAGGTGTGGAAAGTTCAAATTACACAGTGACCTTTGGGGGAAGACCTTTTAAAGTGTGCTATTAATGGTTGTGGAAAGTTGTTTTTGGATGTACACAACCTATTGACATAAATTGTATTGAAATGGCAGGTCTAGTCAAGTCAATAGGGGCTGACCTCAATACCTACTGCACGGCTGGGTTGGAATCTCTCATTTGTCCTTCTGAGGTTCCTCCTCTTGTCCATTCTGTGTAAATGGTCATTTGTACCAGTGTCCACTAGAACCCTTGTGGAGCCAAACATTGTAGTACTGAGATCTTGCTAGTGGGGATAATCTCTCTGGATCATTGTGCAGGATCATCTACTTCGGAGGATATGGTTGCAAACTACTGACAGATTTCAACAGCAACTTCATTCTGGACGAGGCATCACGGGTAATTCCGATCTATCTATCCATGTGTGTGTGTGTGTGTGTGTGTGTGTGTGTGTGTGTGTGTGTGTGTGTGTGTGTGTGTGTGTGTGTGTGTGTGTGTGTGTGTGTGTGTGTGTGTGTGTGTGTGTGTGTGTGTGTGTGTGTGTGTGTGTGTGTGTGTGTGTGTGTGTGTGTGTGTGTGTGTGTGTGTGTGTGTGTGTGTGTGTGTGTGTGTGTGTGTGTGTGTGTGTGTGTGTGTGTGTGTGTGTGTCCCTCTCTCGATGCAACAACTCCAACCTCACCTCCACTCAACTCACTTCTCACTAACCTAGTGTATTTGTAGTGTGTGTGTCTGGGGTGTGTGCATGTGAGATGTGGGTGAACTAATGATGCACAGGTGTGTTCTATCAGTACTAATCAGCTACCTAATTGTTTTCACTCCTTACGTGGCAGTAATATCTCCCGTCCTTCACATATCCATGAGAGGGGGGGTGATATCTGCCACAGTGTGCGGGTGCGGGTGAGTGTGCGGATGGATGGATGGATGGATGGATGGTATGGTATGGTATTGTAATGTACCATGTATATATCTATCTTTCTGTTTGTTATGCCGGCAAATTGGTGGTTTTCTTGTGAATGGGTATGGAACCAGCAAACCAGCAAAGCCATATTTAAAAACTTTTTTACTGACTTAATTATTTGCAAGGAGTCATATATCAGTCCATAGAATTGTTTAGGCTTTCTTTCTTAGTCTGTAGCGTCTGATTTAGGCTCATGTGTAACCACTAGGGGTGTAACGGTACATGTATTCATCCCGCGAATTTACGGTACGGCCGTCACGGTGTGGTATGCGCAGCCATACGGCGAATACGCCCCACAGCGCACACACACAAGTCATGCATGCAGGCACTCGCGAGGTCCGTGCGAGAACAGCGCGCATGGCCGGGCACACCGAGTCAGACTTCAGAGCGGCGAAAGTGCACGGAGAAAGGCACATACATTGGAACAGCTGCAGGATCATTATTACAGTTTTACAGTTTTCTTTCGTTTTCTTGTACGCCCAATAACGTTAACCAAATGAAATCAATGGAAAGAAACGCGCGCGCCAACAAACACATCAACATTCTCCCCCGCCGGACTCACAGGCACAGCTCATCATCAAATAAGAAAAATAAACATACTTTTCCGGACAGATCATCTGAGCTCCACTGTGTTTAAATCCAAATAATCATCTGCCATTGTTGTAATATGTCATCTGTTCTCTAGTATTCAGTCTCGTTAAATTCTCTTTAGAAGTGAAACCGAAACTTAGCAAGGATAAGTTGTTAAAGGGGCAGTAGGCAAGTGGATGCCTGAACACAGAATGACACCATTATCACTGACTACCACGGCAAGCCTATAGAAAATGATTCTATTTAATAATAATAATTATCATAAATATAATATATACATTTAAAAAAAAAAAAAAAAAAAAAGTATGTTAACACTTTAATCGCCATGGGTTAAATTCATAATTTACCATCCCTCGCCAGCTCTATTTGTCTATGGAGAAGTTCCCCTTCTTTGCAGGGCTATAACTTTTTAAATCCTATTGCTAAATTGCCATTATTATGGCCCATTCAATGTCCTATATGTATTGTTCAGGGTGTAGCAACGTTAAACTTTTTCATTCACATATTCATACTAAAATATGGTCTAAAGTATAAGTATGTTTTTATCGTTTTCTGCAGCTTTCTTCAGAACGTGATTTATAGCCCCAAATGCATTATATTGATGATCAAATACAGTTTGGTAGGAATCTGTGCGAGATAAAAAGTTTCAACTGGACGTGGTTCTAGAAGTTTCTACGCATCATCTGATGATGACCGGATGGGCGGGGATCGTTTATAATTCCGTGGGCAGCGTTAGATGATTCATCCAGAGTGGGTCATAATGTTCATCAGATCAGTTAGTATAGAAGACGTTAGAAAATAACGCTGAATCTTACCGTGGCTTCCTCGCGCCGCTGGCAGATGAGCGTGGAACAGATTTTATTCTATTATGGGATGTAGAAATGCCCGATCCATTTCCAGGTTGTATAATAGTATATACGTCCAAATAACGTTGTTTATTGAGTTAGGGCGAGCGATCTATTATCCAGTGTTTCAAGATGGAGTCGCGGGAGCTATAGCGAGTGGTCGGACCACATATGGATGAGCACTACCGGTTCAAAGGTTAATTTCCGGCTGGCGATCTGCCGATCGACCACCAGATGGCGCTCTTGAACCGCTAGAGAGTTGAGTGGAGCTTTGCACTGTGTCTCAGGGCTCCGGAAAGGAAATATGATTTCGATGACAGATTTTTGAAATATTGACATCAAAGACGAGTTACGGCGTCTTCGGCAGAATGAGCATGGCTCGGAATGACGTGAAAACTCGTTCACGGCGATCATAGTGTTAATAATAATTATTATAAATATTTTTTTTCTGTTGTACCGAACTCGTACCGAACCGTGACTCCAATACCGAGGTACGTACCGAACCGTGGCTTCTGTGTACCGTTACACCCCTAGTAACCACAGTGTGACACATCCTCGTGACCCCAGTACTCTTTAAAACATCATGTTCTCTGCAGGTAGAGGACATCTTCTGGGGATGGAACAATGAGGTCCATATATTTGACACAACAGACGCCAGTTGGACTGAACCAAAAACGGGCGTAAGTCAGACAAAGACTCATGGTTTCCCCATACAGCGCAAAGACACATATTTGGCATTACATTGTCAACGGTAATAGATAACCTGAAGAACGTTTCATGAGAAGTACATCGAGTGCCATCGTAGGTTTTTGTTTAAAAAACGGATGCAGAGATGGAACTAACACAGATATGACTTGTCATCCTCAGCCTGGCATGGGACCATGTTTTATGAAGTTATTTTCTCTCTTGGTCAGGGTCATGCCCCGGCTCCCCGCGCAGCCCATGCCAGCGCCACGCTGGGTCATAAAGGATATGTTTGTGGAGGCAGAATCATGGTAACAGCTTTATATCAATCTCTAATCTTCTCCTTCACCACTGGGAGACTAGAAGCTGTCGGAAGTAGCAATGCTGAACTTCTTCTGTGAGAACGTTGAGGCATCCTCGTCCTATCCAAGGAAACTATAAAATAAGGAAGGGTCATCACATTGGTGCCAAGTGTGGAAACTTTCGGTTTGGCCGACATTGAGTTGAATGGGATCAGCCATCTCCTCGTTTGTGACCTGTCATTTAAACAGGTTATTACCTTGGATGTCAGAATCATTGGCAATTTGTTGCATTGTTAACTAGCTAACGTTTGATATATTGGTTGATATATATTTCCTCAGATAGCTTGTATATTTAGAATTTGAATACAGGCTTCAATAGAACTGGCACCAAAGTCTGACACCAAGCAGTGCTGGTATTCTGACCCTTCCTTATTTTATAGTTTCCTTAGTCCTATCATTCTAGATTGAAACCGGGAAATGGAAAAAATCACACACAAAAAAAAAGACATGACTTGTTTTTATTTTTCTTCTTGTAGGAAGCCAGAACGAGTGACGTTCACTGTCTAGACCTTGAGTCGTGGACATGGTCGGAAATGTATGTTAACAATAAACTAAAATAACAAAAATAACAATCAAATTTAAAACATTGTAAAATGAGAACGTTTTTTTTAAGAGGGTCCATCCTCAAATGTTTCATTAGCTTTGGATGTCATAAATAGAGACATACTGTAAAAGCAATGAGAGAGAGAGCACCTACTGCATAGTGAATCTAATCTAATCATAGAATCTAATCATAGAATCTGCCATGATTGATATATATGCAGTACATTAGTACAGGACAGCCCAAGTTATACTTTTATTGTAACCATATTAACATTAAAATTAATTATAAGTTATATTTAATTAATTGCATTATAAGTTGATTGTAAATAAGAAGTATTTTGCGCAGGAATGTCTCTGATGTTTTCCACTGTACTACATGTCTTCTCCAGAGTTCCCGTCTCCCCTGTTCCAGTGGGAAGGTCCTGGCACACTATAACAGCAGCATCAGATAGTGCCTTGTTCCTGTTCGGTGGACTGAGCGTAGACGGCAATCCAATGAGTAAGACATGTGCCTATTCAAATGGATGTGTATTTTGTGTCCAACCTTATGTTTAGTTTAATAATAAAAAATACAGTATATAATAATAATAATAATAATAATAATAATAATAATAATAATAATAATAATAATAATAATAATAATAATAATAATAATAATAATAATAATAATAATAATAATAATAATAATAATAATAATAATAATAATAATAATAATAATAATAATAATAATAATAATAATAATAATAATAATAATTAAAAAATATATTTTTTAAAGGTAATTGTTTTCTTTTCTCTTTTTTTCCAAGGTGATGGTTGGTTGTTTGATGTTGAAAAAAAGACTTGGAGAGAGGTTGAGCATCCTTATAAGAACAAACCAAGGTAGTGAAGTAAACATTACTTAAAAACACTTTTACTATAAGTTAACCCAGAGTTTGAGGATGTTTATTATCCATGAAGTGTCAACATGTATTTGCACGCTCTCAACGTAAGCTAACCCACAAGTTAGTCAAATAACATCAGAGGGTGTTATTGTTCTCATTCATAAATCAATAATTTCCTTTGAAAAGATAATTCAGATAACATGACCACTCAATAGACACACAGTTGATATCGCGTGAAGAGCACAATATCATACCGTGTGTCCTGTTTCCTGAAGCCTGCGTCTTCTTCTCTTGTGCTCAAGGTTGTGGCACTCGGCGTGTCGAGGCAGAGACTCTGATGTCGTCGTGTTTGGAGGAAGTTGCGACGACATCCTCCTTGTGGACAGTGTAGGTTTGATTGATTGATTGATTGAACATTTTATTAACAGATTGCAGAATGGGTACAATACAGTACGGCTCAATACACACTTGTTAACACATTGGGCGCCAAAGACGAGTTAACTCGTTTGTGGCCGCCATGCGTTGAGCGCCAAAGACGAGTAAACTCGTTTTTAGATCCTTTTTTCTTTTATTAGATTTTTTTATTCATTACAGGTTCACGGACCTTGGTGTTACCATAGGAAATCATTGTGAGATTCCGAGAGTGCAATACCGGATGCATCCTGCTAGGTGGCAGTATCGCCCACCCTTTGAAACCTTATTTCACACTGTGTGTCACATCTCATTTCCTCCGGGCAGAGAATTTTGGTCCAGGCAAGTCTAACGCTTCACCCAAGCAACTTGAAACGCATCTAGCACACTCTATTCATAAGTTGTGCCAAATTATGTCCGGGACCAGATGGACATCAATACTGGAAATCGCGATCAGACAATTGGAATATTCTTTTTGGGATACCTCCTAGTAAAGGTAAGGACTATATGACATCAATCCTACTTTGATCCAACAATGATTTCACATCGATCGCAATGATCATAATGTAACATACTCCAAAACGTATGCCGTTGCTGACGATCAAAGCCTCAAAAAACGACCCCCCCCCCTTTCATGCATTCATAATGAAACATAATACCTATTATATACCTTTGAATTGGAAATAGTAGCGTGTCCAGGCGAGCAACGCAAACGCTTTTAGCAAAATTCACGTATTGCTCCATAACACAGTTACCAGGAATTAGCCAGGATCACTCTGAAACTATACAAAATTCACCACGATATAACATGCGAACGTATACATGAAAAAATGTATTATTTTTCACATGTTGTGAAACGATGGATAGTTAATGTCAAATGAGCCATAGTATTGTCTCCATAGCTAGAATATAGATATAGCCTTGCAAACACCGCGACGCACAGTGAAAATCCCTATCCTTTACAACGGTGGCACACTGAGTACAAAGATGGCTAAAGCGGCTGGCGCCCAAAGTGTTAAGGGGATGCAGACCAGAGAAAGACTTTCGTCTTGTTTACATCAGGGTCTCCCATTTTCAATTCATGATAACATTTATGACATAGACGACATACAGATATACAGTACTGTTACATCCAGACATTTATGACATACAAGCAGGGCTTGACGTTAACTTTTTGGCTCACTAGCCACTGTGGCTAGTGGTTTTCCAAAGTCACTAGCCACTCAGCATTTTCACTAGCCAAAAATCCCTGCACTCGCGCCCCCACCCAAAAAGTTATAAATATAGGTCATTTCTTCTTCACTAACCCCTGCTGGGGACAGTATCATTGTAATCATACTGCTACACGGCAACTGTACAACTGTGCTTCTGACTGTTGACTCCATTGTTTACTACTGGCTGCGACCAGTGACTCAGCCGCAAAAGGAGCTCCAGTTGGGGCAACGGCTGACTGGGACAAGATGGAGGGTGTAGATGTGGAAGAGTTGTGTTGAACCTAGCAATTATATTATTGCTCCAAACGCCGTGAACATTATCATTGACACACCTATGCAGGGCTTGACGTTAACTTTTTGGCTCAATATAGCCACTGTGGCTAGTGGTTTTCCAAAGTCACTAGCCACTCAGCATTTTCACTAGCCCTGGGCAGGTGGGCAGGTGTCAACGTCAAGCCCTGCATACAAGATATACAAGTATACAGTATACAGTATTACGGTGAGGTATTACAGAGAGACACCGCAGAAGTGATAATACAAAAAGAACATACCCTTGTTTTAATTTCATAGACCAGCTATAAAAGTTAAAACATCACATATTGCAAAGTAAATAAAGTATTCCTATTTTTATTTATTATACATTTTAAATCCACACTGACTTAAAATATATTAAGATGAAGAGCAGAGGTTGGCTGGTTGTGCAAAGACTATGTAGGATCTTAATAGCTAAAATAAATGTCACATGGGCTTGTGAAGAATTATAGTACATTGAATAATGAACATTTTATTCACCTTTCTCTTCAGGGTCATTGCAACGATGCACTTATTTTCCAGATGCAGCCTTATCCTCTGTCCAGGTGACATGTTTTCTCATCATTCACTGTGGAAAAATTTACATTTTAAAACTTTACACCTTTTACAGAAGATAATCTGCAATGAGGGCGGCTGGGTGACGCAGCGGACATTGCGCTCGTCACCAACGCATGAGACACCGGGTTCGAATCCGGCTGTTGGCGTTGCCTCCGGCTCGGGCCAGCCGTCATACTAACACAATTGGTAGAGTTAGCGGGTGGGCAGTCGAAGGGTGGTAGTCTGGTCTGGTCGACTCCTACAGGTCGGTTGGGGTGCCTGCACAGCAAAGTCAGGAAAATGGCGAGGGCAGTGTGAGCCTCCTACACGTTACTCCTCGCCAAATGAGAGTCCACGCTGGCAGGTGAAAAGTAGAGCCATATGAAATCCGTAAAAAAATTTCCCAAATTCCATTATATTTTTTTCCAAATTCCGTTTTTTCCATTTTAATATTTCAGAATTCTGTATTTTGCTTTGTACGCTCATTTTACCATCAGAAATAGTGTCTAATAAGTGGGAATGAATAAATGTCCACAATTTAATAAGATATAACAGTCCATTTAATAGGGCTGTCTTAAATACTTCGAAGCTTCGTTCGATGGGCATGGGATTCGAATATGAAAATAAAATTTGATTATTAAAAAATATAAAAATATAAATGATATATATATATTTTTTTGCTAAATCAACTCTGCCTCTCTTTGTTAATTACAACAAGCAATGCTGTTTGTTATTTAAGATGAGGTCGGACTCTGCACTGACAGATTTGTGTTCATTGTGCTGCTTTTATAAAGCCTCAAATGACGGCTTACAATATTTCATGAAAGCAAAGTGTTTTGTTTGTCTAAGATTTAAAAAGGTTTAAACTTTACAGCACTGACAAAGTTGAACAAAGTGCTGTACAAGTCCCACAACATACAAAAAAGAAAAGAAAAAAAATATATAATTTATTTATTTTTTTATTTACAGTTGATTCCATTTTTATTGCTCAATTCCGCGATTCCGTCCGCGATTCCGTGATCGCGGATTTCATATGGCTCTAGTGAAAAGATGTGACAGGCTGCCTCCACATGTATCGGAGGGGACATGTGATGCAAGGCTTCTATCCTCCCTACAACCGTCCAGTGGGGGGCATATGCGTGCAACGATCAGGACAGGGGAGGGAGAATTGGCACGAGAGGTAAATTGGGATGGGGAGAAAAATCACAGAAAAAGGAGGAGAAAAAGTAGATTAAAAAAAAAAAAAAAATCTGCAATGCACACAGTAGCAGTTGCAATAGAAATACACTGTGGCCCACAGGTTGTCTAGTTACAGTATGATTGTGTGGAGGTGACAGATCAGATTGTTTAGTTACAGTATGTGTGGGGGTGACAGGTCAGGTTGTTTAGTTACAGTATGTGTGAGGGTGACAGGTCAGGTTGTTTAGTTACAGTATGTGTGGGGGTGACAGGTCAGGTTGTTTAGTTACAGTATGTGTGGGGGTGACAGGTCAGGTTGTTTAGTTATAGTATGTGTGGGGGTGACAGGTCAGGTTGTTTAGTTATAGTATGTGTGGGGGTGACAGGTCAGGTTGTTTAGTTACAGTATGTGTGGGGGTGACGGGTCAGGTTGTTTAGTTACAGTATGTGTGGGGGTGACGGGTCAGGTTGTTTAGTTACAGTATGTGTGGGGGTGACGGGTCAGGTTGTTTAGTTACAGTATGTGTGGGGGTGACGGGTCAGGTTGTTTAGTTACAGTATGTGTGGGGGTGACAGGCCAGGCCATAGCCCATTCTACTGTAACTAAACAACCTGACATGTCACCCCCACACATACTATAACTAAACAACCTGACATGTCACCCTCACACATACTATAACTAAACAACCTGACATGTCACCCCCACACATATTATAACTAAACAACCTGACATGTCACCCTCACACCAGAGTTGAGCTATGGAAAGGGTTAGGGTCCACATTGTGGAGTGATTGTGGTGGGCTGCCAGAAACCAGGGAAATGTATATGAATGACTACACTAAGTAACCCAACGTTACTACTATAGCATTTGAGAATGTTGTCATTATTCATAAATGGAGCTATTTTCTTCTTAAAGAAATCATCCAGGTAACATATTTAACAGACACACAGTTGATAACAGTGAGCATATTGTGTGTCCATTTCCTAAAGCTTGTAATGAAATTCAGAAACAGTGTGATAGTAGCCATCATAGTGGGTTTGTTTACTGTGAAAGTGGTGTAATGTTTAGTTAGTCACCATGGAATCCCCTTATTCAAATACCACTGCCACTGATTATTTTCTGTCAGGATTTGCGAGGATTACATTGCTGCAAATGTGAAGACCTGCGAGACGCTACAGAAGCAGCTTCCTCTTCTACCTTCAAGACTACTGCAGGCCGTAGAGAAGAGGATGTCTTTCTATAGGCTTTCTGAAAAGACACATTTGCATTAGTTCAATGCAATACTGAGAAGTAGAACACAATGTATTATGATGCAACACATAATCATAAGTAAGTATTGTGCACCTTGAATATTTTAATTCAAGAGAGAATTTTTATTTTGAATTATTATATTGTGTAAATGTTATATATATATATTATGCTAATATTTTATTATTTTAATTCTTATTTCATTTTATACTGTGTCTCTACTCCGCCTGTTGTGGGGGAAACGCTCTTAAAGTTACTATGTTGAATAAAAGACACATTAAAACAAAGTGTTGTCTAATGCCCATAATTAGACCAATCTACAGGCTGTCTTCAGTAATAGCTTATAGGGCCGGGGGCAGGTAAGTGCTGTAGTGTCAAGCACTCTGTGTGCAAGCACTGTTCATGTCATCAAGCACTCTGTGTGCAAGCACTGTTCATGTTATCAAGCACTCTGTGTGCAAGCACTGTTCATGTTATTTTGTGTTTGTGGAAGCTATTTGTGGTGAGATTCTCTGATATTATGGTGGGCTGCCATAAATAAATATGTTTGATACACTGAACATGCACATCTATATACACACACAGACATATGCACACAGACACATTCATTTTGTACACTCAAAGAACAACAAAGACAAAATAATATTATATATAACATGTTCTTGTTACATTTGAAAAAAATCTATAGAACACAAGTTAAGCAATAGGCCTTTAACTCGTTTTTATTTGAAATACAAAAAAAGTTATAAAGTGTCATAATTCCACAGAAAACAAGTAATATGCTGATAGAAATAATTAGTTAGAATTAGATTTGTGTGTGTGCGCGCATGTAGTTCTTGTAACCCATCACTCGGTGGCAGTAAGCCCTCATATACTGTGTATGCTCAGCTAAACCTTGTCTCCATCAGTGGAAAAGTCAGTGTCAAAGAAGGGGCCATGCTGAGCGGAGCCCCTCAAACCCTCCTGCCACGTGGGTTCCATCTAATGACGTTTGATGGAAGTACAGGAACTGTGGTCTGGAAATTAACTTTAAATACACAATCCCAGCCCATACCTTTGCAGACTGGAGATGTTAAAAATAAAAAATAAACTGCACATGGCATGAGCACAATACGGGTGGCGGGATAGAGTACTATTATATTATTTGTTTTAAAACGATGGACCTGACCTGCTGAAACCTCTGTTGTGTTTTGAGAATCCAGAGAAATGTCACACTAAAAAAGGTTATTTCCTTTTACTCATTAACAGACAAGAGTCATGGGTCACTGGATTTGTTCTGTGTGACATAGTAGCAGGACTCAGAGGGTGAAAGGGACACCGTACCACTGCAGGGATAGAAACCCCAAGAAGACATTCAGTCAATGAACTCCTGTTTGTTTGTGAGAAGATTCTTCCTGGTAACACTTGAGTTGCTTATGTTCTTGTGCAAGATAACTTCATGTTGTTAAATATGAACTAGGTATATGGAAATGTACCTAGTTCATATTTGCCCAGCTGTTTAAATGACAACCCAGGATAATGTTAAATCTGTTGAATAAATCACATTCCTAAACCTAATATCTGTAAGGGTTCCCCCGGTCCTGTGTCACAACCCTCATCTGTCCATGGACAATTCCCACATCCCTCATCTGTCCGTGGACAATTCCCACGCCTGAACTACGTCTCTCAACCACTAGGGGGACTAGTTCAGTGCATTCATCTTTGTTGTCTTTTATTTATTAATGTCCTGTCTGTCATCACCAACCTGTTGTGTGTTCATCTGTTGTCCTTACTGTGCCCCATTGTCTAATTTAGTTTTGTCTCCTTGTGTCTGTATCTATGTGCTGTTTGGTGTTGTCATGTTTCTGTATATTTCCCCTGTTACGTTTCATGTGTAGTCATTACCCAGCTGTGTGTCATCTCACTAATCATCCTCTTGTCTCTAATTAGTCCTTGTATATATGTGTTGTCGATCCAGCTGTCCGTTGCTGGATCATTACCTTTTGTTTGTTGCTCACCGTCGTGAGGACTCTCTTAGTGTTGTGTTTATATCATTGTTGTCCGTGTGTCAATAAAGTGCACGTTATATCGAAAGAAGCAACCAACGCCTTCCGTCTCCTATCTATCCTGTTAAGTATCTCTCCATTATATACTGCAAACTGGGTTCCACATCTCATCATGCCATCAAAGCGGCACCGTCGTAACAGAATGATTCAGCCATTTCGGAACCCAGCAGTGAAGGACGGAGACGGGGCGAGCTTTGCGCTCTGCATTTTGGGCGCTACGGTCATTTACATTTACATTTAGTCATTTAGCTGACGCTTTTATCCAAAGCGACTTACAAGTTCTGTACGACAAGCCATCAGGAAGGGCACAACTCTATCAGCTGAGCAACAATGTTCATCAAAGTGTTGAGTGCTACAGTGTAGGTTAGTTTATTAGGACAAGTGCATGACAGTACGGTTAGTTTGGGTTCGATTTTTTTTATTTTTTATTCAGATAATGGTTGAAGAAGTGCGTCTTTAGTCGACGGCGAAAGATTGGACGTGTTTCGGCTGTCCTAACTGGGGTGGGTAGTTCATTCCACCATTGTGGGGCAAGGACTGAGAATCACCCTCCCGGAGCTTGGATAGGAGTAGGTCTGAGGCGGCCAGAAGATGCAGAGCGTAGGGGTCTTGAGGGTGTGTAGTTAGAGACCATTGACCGGAGGTAGGCGGGAGCGGTTCCCTTTGCCGCACGGTATGCTAGGTCGAGGGCCTTGAAGCGGATTCGTGCAGCAATGGGGAGCCAGTGCAGGTCCCTAAGAAGTGGGGTGACATGGGCCGACTTCGGTAGGTTTGAGATCAGGCGGGCCGTTGCGTTCTGAATGAGTTGAAGAGGCTTAGTGGCAGTGGCCGGGAGGCCAGCGAGCAGTGCGTTGCAGTAGTCGAGGTGGGAGATGACTGTTGATTGGACGAGGAGTTGGGTGGCTTCTTTTGTCAGGAAGGGGCGGATCCTTCTGACGTTGCTCAGGAGGAATCGGCAGGTTCTGGTTGTCGCTGCGATGTGAGCAGAGAAGTTTAACTGGTCGTCGAGGACAACTCCAAAGGTTCTTGGCGGTCGGGGACGCGGTCACAGCTGCATTCTCGACTGTGATGGAAAGGTCGGTCAGGGGGGAGGATTTGGCCGGCAGGTGGAGCAATTCTGTTTTGCTTAGGTTCAGTTTGAGGTGGTTGGTCGAGATCCGATCAGAGACGTGGATATCTGAGGGAGGGAAGGAGAGGAAGAGTTGAGTATCGTCGACATAACAATGGTAGGAGAAGCCATGAGACGTGATAATGTTACCCAGTGATTTAGTGTAGAGGGAGAAGAGAAGGGGTCCTAAAACCGAGCCCTGGGGGACACCCGTCCGCAAGGGGCGGGTGGCCGACAGGGTCCCTCTCCATGACACTTGGTAGGAGCGGTCATTGAGGTATGATGACAGCCATGTCAGCGCAGAGCCAGTCACTCCCATTCCTGCGAGGGCCGCGAGGAGGATCTGGTGGTTGACTGTGTCGAAGGCTGCAGATAGATCTAGGAGAATCAGGACAGAGAGGCCTTTCGCTTTTGCTAAGTGAAGTGCCTCTGTGCCTCTCTGTCATGGATGCCGACCGGGCGGCCGCTCGGGGTCTGGCACCGTGGGACGGAGTGGCCGGCCCAGCGGCGCAGATGACACTGGGGGCTGCTGAGATGGGTGCCATCGCAGCTGCCGCTCCTTTCCCGGACCCTTGGGAGGGAAGCCGCCTGGTCCGCAGGGGAACGTCCGGGAAGGGGCGCGGATCCCGGCGCCACAGCCCCAGGGGGAGACGGGGTTCCCGGGACCGCAGGTCCCCCTCGCCGCCCTGGCCAGGGTCTCCTCCTCCCTGGGAGGTTCCGGAAGACGATCCCTCTCTATGGGACTATCTGCGGGGCCACGTCACCGGAGTGTCGCCTGCCCGGAGAGCGACGCCGGACCCTACTGCTGGAGGGACCCCAGTCGGGGGTCCTGCACCGGGTCCTGTCCCAGGTCCTGCCGTGGGGAAGCCTCCGGTTCGGGGTTCGGCGGCGGCGCCGTGGAGCCTCCTGTTCGGGGCTCTGTGACGGGTCTCGCTACTGAGGAGACCCCAGCCCCAGGTCCCACTCCTGGTCCATCCAGTGGCGAATCCTTATGGAAGCCAACGGAAGCCATGCCCCCCTATAAATTCATATCAAATATGAAATATGAAAAAAAAAAAAAAAAAAAATATAGTTTACATTCTTTTTCATCTGTGCATCTGTGTTATATATATATATATTTTTTTTAATGTCTCCCTCTTCTCCTTCTCACTCCCTCTAACACACTGTCAGACTCACTGCTCACTGCAGCTAGTATAGGAGAGAGGCAGTGGGTAGGTCTCTTTCTCCAGGCTTCCAGCATTATAGAGTCCAAATCCGATCCTAGCCAATCAGATTCGAGCTGACTGCCACACCCTAAAAGTTTAAAACGGAGCTGGGAGGAAAACACTCAGCATATTTTCCCCCCTGGAGGCGGGGCACTCAGAAGTTCACGTTTCCACCTGACTACCTAACGTGACATCCCATTAGTAGTATAAAACTGTCTGGCGTCACTCAGTCTAGTAGTCTACTACAAACATGTCTGAACATCATCCCCTCGCGGAATTGATTGAAAATGTTATTAACAGAGCGGGCACGTTCGAATCCTCTATTAGTGTATCTAACATTTAGCACTTTAATAGCAACTTATTTTCGCCGGCGGGACATTTACTGAGGACCAGCAGAGCACACCACTGTGGATATTATGATTTAACAAATCTATCTGGCAAGAGGAGGACCACATTATTGACCAGGTAAGCACTGAGCAGCCTGACTGACTAACTAACGTTATCAGCAGTGGTGCAGTGGCAAATTGACAGTAGGTCAAACGCTCCACGCATATGCACAGTTTTTTTTGGCACAGATATTTTTTTTTATTTTTTTTTGCTGCATACTTATAAAAAAAATTTTTTTAACAATTTTTTTTTTTTTTTACAAACCGCTTGAATCATAGTCACGTTAATAATGCTTGTAATAAACCAAACCGTTTGTAAATCCGTCAATATTTCAGCGAGTTATGAGTATTTTTGTCTGTGCAGCTCACTCACTCTCACTCAAGGCTAACTGGAGCAAGATGGCGGCGGTTCAGTGACGTCGCTCTCCATTGGCCGGCAGCGCGGGCAAGCTATCTAGTGTTCTATATATATCTATGCCTTAAAGTGTTGCGGTCCTGAGAGCGTGTGTTGGTGCTCTCGTCCTGCAGCTGGATACTATTGCCTCACAGCGCGGCCGTCAGCGCGCGGCCCAGAGAGCGCCGCTGGCTCTGCGGCTCTGCAGCTGCATGCTTCTCCGGGAGTCCGGTTGGATAATGCCATGTAAAAAGTCGCATGCCTGACATATCGGCATGTAACTCGAGAACCGAGGCACGGATTTTGGCGATCCAGATGGCATTCGAACGGCAACGAATAGCGCTTTATTCGGTAATTTATATGTTCGGCGAAAAATGCAGCCCCGAGCCTTCAGATGCTCGCAAAGGGCCGTGAAACTGAAACTGAAACTGAAAAACAGTGAAACCCCGGACATTTCGATGAATTAATAAACCCCCCCCGGACGCCCCGGACAGGGCGTGAAAAGAGGACATGTCCGGGCAAAAGAGGACGTTTGGTCAGCCTACTCTACCTGTGCTTTTGTTATGTAAAAACGGTGGCCGCGCCGAGCCGGCACTTAGTTACAACGAATGGGAACAGCGGATTTTTGTGTGAGTGACTGCGCGTACACGCGCGAACATTTCCGTGCGCGATTGCGCGTACTTCAGCCTCAGTGAGTGAGGTATCACAGCGTGATACCGAGTGATACGAGCACTGCAAGCCTGGTTATCAGGCAAGCTTGTATACCCTTTCATGACTGCAATGCAAGCCAGGGGCTGGAATACGCAGTCACTTATTCCTCCGTAGTAGCCAGGTTAATGTGCACCATCAAGCACTGCTTAAAAGCTAGCGGTGGGTCCAAAATATATCGGATATAAATGTCAAAGGTACCCAGCGTTCCATTAGGGTTTCACACACAGATGCGGCAGGGTTTGAAAGCTCAGCGTTGCTAATAAACATTTTAAATCATTTTTATAAACGAGGAAAACTGATGCTGAAATGGCTGCTTCCGCATTTTACAGTAGGAGCGCTCTGATGGCTGGGTGCGCCGCGCAACAGACACGTGAATGAATGAATGAATGAATGAATGAAAACTTTATTTAACAGATTGCAGAATGGGTACAATACAGTACGGCTCAATACACACAATTGTTAAGGGGATGCAGACCAGAGAAATACGTTTGTCTTGTCACGTTTGTCTAATAGACAGTCATATTCTCTCCCGGCCGTATGTATATTTCTCTCCCACCCACCCACCCCCTCCTAATGTACAGTCTCCTCCCCATCATATGTATATACTCTGTCAGGATCTATGGGTAACAGTACTGTATATTTGATGTCATGATGTCTTGTATGTCATAAATGTCACTATGAATTGAAAATGGGGGACCCTGATGTAAACAAGACAAACGTCTTTCTCTGGTCTGCATCCCCTTATACAATTGTGTGTATTGAGCCGTACTGTATTGTACCCATTCTGCAATCTGTTAAGAAAGTTTGACTGGCCTGGCCGCCGAGCCATACTGTAGTGTACATGGTGACTGCTTGACTTAAAAAAAAAAATATATATTAATAAAAATATTTAATAATTTGTTTTAATACTTTTTTTTGGCTTCCCCTGTTATTTTACCCACGCGACGCCACTGGGTCCATCGTCAGACAGATTCAAATCTAAAGCAAAACGTTTTTAGTTGCAGTATCTGGATAATTTGATAATCCTGCTTTGTAAAAATACTCCCTAGTTCTCCTACATGTTCTCCTGAGACCTTTGGCCCACCTCATTCACGTCCAGACAAAGAAAGACCAAACATTAACCAGTGACTAGGCTGGTAAAGCTATGACTCCTATAGTGTGAAAACGGAAGTACAGAAAGTACCGGCTACAGGCTTTCCGGTTTCGACAAAACAATTATAGAAACGTGTGAAGTGCACAATATTTCCTTGTTTAAGCCACTGCAACGGCTTTGCCGGAATAATTTACTACATGACCGGGACGTTCTAGCTTGTTTGCCGACGGGATCCGGGGAAAGTTTGGTCCGTTCGGAGGCAGCTTCCAGGGGAAGTACATACATTGGAAATTCTACCCCATACACACTTTCGGCCGTAGTGCTTTACCAGTCTTTATCTCACGGAGGAGATACAACGAGAAGCATGCAGCCGCAGAGCCAGCGGCGGTCTCAGGGCCGTGCTCTGACGGCCGCGCTGTGAGGGCCACTCAGCAGCGCCACCCACCCAATGGCTGAATTGGAGTATTGCACTGTGCGGGCTGCGCTGTGAGATCCGCGAGGCCAGAGGATGTACATACTGTATGAGTAAATTAACTATACTTTTGCTCACACAATATCTTGAATGAATGTTTATTTTGAACATAAATTGAAAATAAATAATAATAAAAAACAAGTAATAAACAGATTAAAAAACAAACAAGCAGGAGTAGGATGAAGTGTAAACGTATGTATTCCTACCCCCTTCACACTCTATTATCTTATGCAACTCATATTCACTCCACAAACTGAAATATACATACATTGTTGAATGAACAGCCTGTTTCTTGAAGTTAGACTCTCCTCTAAATTGTAACCCCTCTCACAGAATTTTTGGATGTTACCCGGGAGTGAATTGTTTCGTGCTTTAAACATGATTTGTGCAGTCTTAAATTCAGCCAGGTCCCAGAGTTTCATGGCATGTGATTTAAAAAAGAGTGTGTTTGTGTGTTCCAGATATCCTACCTTATTGATAATCAAATCAAAATCAAATTTATTTGTAAGGCCCGACAACACACGTTATATGTCCCCATGGGCCAGGTAACTGTACACTGTAAGAAAAAAAGTTGCAAGAAAACAGTAAATGTCTGGCATCAATGGTTTCCAAATACTTACTGTCAAATTACAGTAAAATCAAATACATTTACAGATTACAACCTTTATTTAATGGTTAATATTTTGATAAAAGGTCATTTACTGTATTTTTATGGCAATTACACTTAAAGTAGAAAAACAAAAGTAATCTGTAAAATAATAGTGAATTTCCCGTGAAAAAACATAAATTTTTTACAGTGTATACTTTTGCTATATGCTATACACTACAGTCTATGTGATGTGGGTATGATGGTAATTAAGGAATGGTGAATATTATGTTTAATGTAAATATGTGTATACTGGATATGACCAGCAGTATTATAGGCCTACAGCAGTATTGTACAGCAGTATTGTGCAGCCAGCAATATTATACATGACTATTCTATGCAAGTAGGCTATGTCTAAGCTATTTTACAATATTATACATGAACTATGTGCAATTATGCATAAGACTACATAAGACACTACATATGTGGGTATGTCAGGTGGTCTTGTGGTCAAAGTTATGTCTGTGGAATCATATAAGAACGTTCAATTTGACCAATTAGGCCCTTTATTTTTCTAGATGCATATCACAATTCAAAATGGGAAATCTTTGCCGGAGCTGCATGCACCACGTGCTTCCAGCATTTCCACTGCCCTTTGATAGATGTTCCGATAATCCCAGTGAGTGATGGCTATATGATAGTGTCCTGCGTTGTGTACTTTTTTAATGATCCCTCTGGTGTGCTCACGGAAACATCTGATGATCCCCGGGCAGAATGAACACCTTCTCACACGACTCAGTTGACAGTTATCAAGGAGAACATTTATTCAACCAAACAGGGTAGTTTCACAGGAATGATGTGGTCTTCCTTGACATACTCAGCAGTTTGTAATAAGGTCCAGTGATTTAAAGTCCATTTGATAAAAGTCCGTTTAAATGAAAGTCCAATTGATCAGCTTCTCCTAATTCACTCTCTCTCTCGTTCGACTGGAGATGAATCACCCCCCTCCCCTCCCCTGCTCCTCCATCCTTATCTTAGGAATGCTATATTATGACTCCCAGCGCCAGGTCGCCTAGCAACCTGTTCCCAGCTCGCCCTAGTTACAACTTCAGGAAAAGAGGGGTCATGCACCTTACCTCTGCCATGCAAAGAGTGTTGTTTGCTGTTTACCATCAGGAGTGTTGTCGCTGTTGTCATCATTAATTTGTATTATAATCACAGGCGAATCATCACAATTCTTCACCTTTCTGCAATACATCTGTATTCAAACCTGTAATATACTAAATTATGTTATCTAGTAAAATTAATGGAAGAACAAATGTAAATGTAAGGGGGTAGGGATCAATAAGCTTAGCTTCCCTCTACTCCTTTTTTGGACATGTCTGCTAACAAACACATTGCTCTTGACCTTTAGTTTATAATTTATTTTTTTTAATTTTCTTTATGTTTTTTTTAATGTTTTTTTTATATGTTGTTATGATTGTTTGGTTTGACGGAACAAGATACTGTGAGTTGTTTGGAGAAATATGGAGAATAACTTGTTCAAAAATAAACTTTTCATTCATTCAATATCATAACTGTATTATTTTTCTTGCAATTGAGCCAATTTTCCTTGGGTACGGTTTTGAGGTGTGTGTGGTGGTGTAGTGGTTAACACTGTCGCCTCACAGCAAGAAGGTCCAGGGTTCGATTCCCGCTTGCGGGACCAGGTTTCCATGATGCCAGGTACCCAGGTGGGGTATCTCCCAGGCCTTTCTGTGTGGAGTTTGCATGTTCTCACCGTGCTCGCAAGGGTTTCCCCCCCGATAAGATAAACCCAATGGAAAAACATGCACAACAACAGATCGCTAACGCTGTGGCGTCCTTGAGGAAGACGGGCAGGAGCACTTTGTGTTGTGGTTTGTAACCGACCCCAATCGCACAACACAAGACAGGTATGATGGTTTGCCAAGAAACAGATATTTATTGAACAACAGGGAAATACAGGGAAAAGGGCACTGTCCCTTTAAGGGAGAATCACAAATACAGGAATATAATATGAGGGGAAGGAAAGGTGCCTTTAAGAGGCGGGCAGGAAAAGGGAACACTAAGGGAAAGTAAGGGAACGCCTAAGGGAAGGTTAAGGGAACGCCTTGGGACAGAGGAACTAGAGACTAGGTAAACCAGGGACAAGGAGAACTAGGGAGAGAGGACTAGGGACTAGGAGAGCTAGGGATAGAGGACTAGGGACTAGGAACTAGGTGGAACTAGAAAAGGGGAGAACTAGGGAACAGGAACTAGGTGGAACTAGAAGGGGAGAACTTGGGACCAGGAACTAGGTGGAACTAGAAGGGGAGAACTAGGGAACAGGAACTAGGTGGAACTAGAAGGGGAGAACTTGGGACCAGGAACTAGGTGGAACTAGAAGGGGAGAACTAGGGAACAGGAACTAGGTGGAACTAGAAAAGGGGAGAACTAGGGAACAGGAACTAGGTGGAACTAGAAGGGGAGAACTTGGGAACAGAGGGGACTGAGGCCCGCGGAGGCGGGCTGGGAAACAGGGAGGAACTGGGAGGACTGGTGGAAATCATCTGGGCCGCTCTGCAGGACAGAGGAGATAGTTAATGCACAAAAGGGAAAAAGCAGAGCAGGTGCAGAACAGTCCAAATAACAAAGTGAACAAAGTAATAATATCTTCGTGTGACAAACACACAGGGGGAGATGTAAAGTCCAAAAATACTATTCAAAGTGAGAACCAAAAACAGAGGCAATACGCTGGGGAACAGCAGCGGGACGAGGGCAAGGGGCATTACGCTGAGTGAGTGACATCACAATCAAAACTCACCCAGGCGTATGCGTAAAGGTACAGGGGCAGCAGCGGGAACGGGGGCAAGGGCACTACGCTGGGTGAGTGACATCACAATCAAAACTCACCCCGGCGTATGCGTAATGGTAAGGGGACAGCAACGGGAAAGGGGGCAAGGGCACTACGCTGAGTGAGTGACAGCACAATCAAAACTCACCCAGGCGTATGCGTAAAGGTAACAGGGACAGCAGCGGGAACGGGGGCAAGGGCACTACGCTGGGTGAGTGACATCACAATCAAAACTCACCCAGGCGCATGCGTAATGGTACAGGGACAGCAACGGGAACGAAGGCATCGCCACCGGGGCGGCTGGCTGTCCGAGCCGAGGAAGAGAGTGCTGGAACAGTGGCGGTGACGAGGGCATCGTCCACCGGGTAGCCGCTGTCGGAGCCGAGGAACAGAGTGCTGGAACAGTGGCGGTGACGAGGGCATCGTCCACCGGGTAGCCGCTGTCGGAGCCGAGGAACAGAGTGCGCGCCACACCTTGGTGTGCGCGTCGGAACAGGGAGCTGGAACAGTGGCGGTGGCGAGGATGTCGTCCACCGGGTAGCCACTGTCGGAGCCGAGGAACAGAGTGCGCGCCACACCTTGGTGTGCGCGTCGGAACAGGGAGCTGGAACAGTGGCGGTGGCGAGGATGTCGTCCACCGGGTAGCCACTGTCGGAGCCGAGGAACAGAGTGCGCGCCACACCTTGGTGTGCGCGTCGGAACAGGGAGCTGGAACAGTGGCGGTGGCGAGGATGTCGTCCACCGGGTAGCCACTGTCGGAGCCGAGGAACAGAGTGCGCGCCACACCTTGGTGTGCGCGTCGGAACAGGGAGCTGGAACAGTGGCGGTGGCGAGGATGTCGTCCACCGGGTAGCCACTGTCGGAGCCGAGGAACAGAGTGGCGCGCCACACCTTGGTGTGCGCGTCGGAACAGAGAGACGCATCGGGGTGCGTCTGCCAGGAGGAGTGTGCCAAGCACGAAGGTCTGGAAGATGCGCGTCGGCGCGCTGAGGTCTGGAGAGCGTGCCAAGCTCGAAGGTCTGGAAGATGCGCGTCAGAGCGCTGGTACGGAGGAGCGTGCCAAGCTCGAAGGTCTGGAAGATGCGCGTCAGTGCGCTGGTACGGAGGAGCGTGCCAAGCTCGAAGGTCTGGAAGATGCGCGTTGCGCGCTGGTCTGGAGAGCGTGCCAAGCTCGAGCGTCCTTGGAAGATGCGCGTTGCGCGCTGTGGACTGGAGAGCGTCTGCGCTGGTCTGGATGTGCGTCAGGACGACAGCTGCGCGGGGGGTCTGAAGTGGATGACTGGGATGCCTCCCGTGGAAGTCTAGGGAGCGCAGACCAGTCCCACTCTCAGGCAACGGCGACAGCAGGCGAAGGCTGGAGCAAACATCTCGACGCCGGAGAATGGAACAGCATAGGCAGACAGAGGATCTCCCGAAAGAGTCTAGATGTTTAGAGAATATGACTCGGCAAGTATACAACACGACCCCACGCCAAAACGAGGGGAAGCGCCCTGGTATTTAAAGCCCACAGGGGGACTAATTAGCCTGCCACCACAGGTGCGAGAGATAATAGAATATCAAACAGGTGTGGCCACTAAGGGTAAGGAACGAGAGGGTGGGGGCTAGAGAGAGTGAGTAGGGAATTCCTAACAGTAGGCTTAAAGAAGACAGAGAATAGGGAATTCCTAACAGTAGGCTTAAAGAAGACAGAGAAAAGGTAGTGAGCAGCGGGCAAAACCTCACAGTATCCCCCCCTCCAACGGGAGCCACCCGGCGACCCAAAACAAATACAGACAGAGTGGCAGGGGGCAAAACAAGAGGTACTGGCCAAGCCAGCAGGGGAAGCCACCACAAGAGTGGGGCTAGCAAAAGAAACAGGGTCGCCGAGGGGTAACTAGGGTAGCAGAGGGGCAACTGGGGGAACTGGTCTAGAGGAACTGGGTCTAGAGAACTAGTCTAGAGGAACTGGTCTAGAGAACTGGTCTAGAGAACTGGTCTAGAGAACTGGGCTAGAGAACCGGGCTAGAGAACTGGTCTAGAGAACTGGTTTAGAGAACTGGTCTAGAGAACTGGTCTAGAGGAACTGGGTCTAGAGAACTGAGGGGCAAGCAGGGTAGCAAAGGGTTAACCATGGAAGCACCGGGAAAGGGGTAGCAGAGGGAAGGTTAGCTGCCAGGGCACTGATAGCTACAGGGCCTATGCTAGCTGTACTGCTACATCAACATAGAGGCTGCGCAAGCTGCCGGAGCCAGGCTAGCAGAGGGAAAGGGTAGCTGCCAGGGCACTGATAGCTACAGGGCCTATGCTAGCTGTACTGCTACATCAACATAGAGGCTGCGCTAGCTGCCGGAGCTAGGCTGGCAGACAGGGCTGGACCAGCATGAGAGCACAAGCTAGCTGGAAGGACAGTCCTAGCTGTGTGAGAAAAACTGACCTTGCTAGCTGAAAGGGCAGTCCTAGCAGTGGGATAAACTACACAAAAAGGTGGAGGCCATGCAGAGGGACCGGGTTAGCTGCTTGGGCCTGGCTAGCTACAGGGCCTATGCCAGCCGCAAGGCTGCATTAACATAGAGGCTGTGCTAACAGCCGGGGCCAAGCTAGCAGACCGGGGCTCTGCTGAGGGACTGGGTTAGCCGCCAGGGCATGGCTAGCTACAGGGGGATCAAACAGGGCAAAACGGGAAGCAAACAGGGGAGCTAACCGGGGAGACTAACAAGCTAAACAGGGGAGTAACAGGCCAACAAGGGAGCTAAACAGGACTAACAGGGAAGCTAAACGGGGCTAACAGGGGAGCTAGAGGGGAGACTAACAAGCTAACAGGGGAGCTAACAGGGCTAACAGGGGAGCTAGAGGGAACAAGAAAAAAAAAAGGCAAACTCAACATACACCGTCTGTGCTGGCTGGGGTCGTCGATTTGGTGGGGTCGTACTGTTGTGGTTTGTAACCGACCCCAATCGCACAACACAAGACAGGTATGATGGTTTGCCAAGAAACAGATATTTATTGAACAACAGGGAAATACAGGGAAAAGGGCACTGTCCCTTTAAGGGAGAATCACAAATACAGGAATATAATATGAGGGGAAGGAAAGGTGCCTTTAAGAGGCGGGCAGGAAAAGGGAACACTAAGGGAAAGTAAGGGAACGCCTAAGGGAAGGTTAAGGGAACGCCTTGGGACAGAGGAACTAGAGACTAGGTAAACCAGGGACAAGGAGAACTAGGGAGAGAGGACTAGGGACTAGGAGAGCTAGGGATAGAGGACTAGGGACTAGGAACTAGGTGGAACTAGAAAAGGGGAGAACTAGGGAACAGGAACTAGGTGGAACTAGAAGGGGAGAACTTGGGACCAGGAACTAGGTGGAACTAGAAGGGGAGAACTAGGGAACAGGAACTAGGTGGAACTAGAAGGGGAGAACTTGGGACCAGGAACTAGGTGGAACTAGAAGGGGAGAACTAGGGAACAGGAACTAGGTGGAACTAGAAAAGGGGAGAACTAGGGAACAGGAACTAGGTGGAACTAGAAGGGGAGAACTTGGGAACAGAGGGGACTGAGGCCCGCGGAGGCGGGCTGGGAAACAGGGAGGAACTGGGAGGACTGGTGGAAATCATCTGGGCCGCTCTGCAGGACAGAGGAGATAGTTAATGCACAAAAGGGAAAAAGCAGAGCAGGTGCAGAACAGTCCAAATAACAAAGTGAACAAAGTAATAATATCTTCGTGTGACAAACACACAGGGGGAGATGTAAAGTCCAAAAATACTATTCAAAGTGAGAACCAAAAACAGAGGCAATACGCTGGGGAACAGCAGCGGGACGAGGGCAAGGGGCATTACGCTGAGTGAGTGACATCACAATCAAAACTCACCCAGGCGTATGCGTAAAGGTACAGGGGCAGCAGCGGGAACGGGGGCAAGGGCACTACGCTGGGTGAGTGACATCACAATCAAAACTCACCCCGGCGTATGCGTAATGGTAAGGGGACAGCAACGGGAAAGGGGGCAAGGGCACTACGCTGAGTGAGTGACAGCACAATCAAAACTCACCCAGGCGTATGCGTAAAGGTAACAGGGACAGCAGCGGGAACGGGGGCAAGGGCACTACGCTGGGTGAGTGACATCACAATCAAAACTCACCCAGGCGCATGCGTAATGGTACAGGGACAGCAACGGGAACGAAGGCATCGCCACCGGGGCGGCTGGCTGTCCGAGCCGAGGGAGAGAGTGCTGGAACAGTGGCGGTGACGAGGGCATCGTCCACCGGGTAGCCGCTGTCGGAGCCGAGGAACAGAGTGCTGGAACAGTGGCGGTGACGAGGGCATCGTCCACCGGGTAGCCGCTGTCGGAGCCGAGGAACAGAGTGCGCGCCACACCTTGGTGTGCGCGTCGGAACAGGGAGCTGGAACAGTGGCGGTGGCGAGGATGTCGTCCACCGGGTAGCCACTGTCGGAGCCGAGGAACAGAGTGCGCGCCACACCTTGGTGTGCGCGTCGGAACAGGGAGCTGGAACAGTGGCGGTGGCGAGGATGTCGTCCACCGGGTAGCCACTGTCGGAGCCGAGGAACAGAGTGCGCGCCACACCTTGGTGTGCGCGTCGGAACAGGGAGCTGGAACAGTGGCGGTGGCGAGGATGTCGTCCACCGGGTAGCCACTGTCGGAGCCGAGGAACAGAGTGGCGCGCCACACCTTGGTGTGCGCGTCGGAACAGAGAGACGCATCGGGGTGCGTCTGCCAGGAGGAGTGTGCCAAGCACGAAGGTCTGGAAGATGCGCGTCGGCGCGCTGAGGTCTGGAGAGCGTGCCAAGCTCGAAGGTCTGGAAGATGCGCGTCAGAGCGCTGGTACGGAGGAGCGTGCCAAGCTCGAAGGTCTGGAAGATGCGCGTCAGTGCGCTGGTACGGAGGAGCGTGCCAAGCTCGAAGGTCTGGAAGATGCGCGTTGCGCGCTGGTCTGGAGAGCGTGCCAAGCTCGAGCGTCCTTGGAAGATGCGCGTTGCGCGCTGTGGACTGGAGAGCGTCTGCGCTGGTCTGGATGTGCGTCAGGACGACAGCTGCGCGGGGGGTCTGAAGTGGATGACTGGGATGCCTCCCGTGGAAGTCTAGGGAGCGCAGACCAGTCCCACTCTCAGGCAACGGCGACAGCAGGCGAAGGCTGGAGCAAACATCTCGACGCCGGAGAATGGAACAGCATAGGCAGACAGAGGATCTCCCGAAAGAGTCTAGATGTTTAGAGAATATGACTCGGCAAGTATACAACACGACCCCACGCCAAAACGAGGGGAAGCGCCCTGGTATTTAAAGCCCACAGGGGGACTAATTAGCCTGCCACCACAGGTGCGAGAGATAATAGAATATCAAACAGGTGTGGCCACTAAGGGTAAGGAACGAGAGGGTGGGGGCTAGAGAGAGTGAGTAGGGAATTCCTAACAGTAGGCTTAAAGAAGACAGAGAATAGGGAATTCCTAACAGTAGGCTTAAAGAAGACAGAGAAAAGGTAGTGAGCAGCGGGCAAAACCTCACACTTTGATTGGTCCCCGGGCGCGGCCCTCGCCGACGCCTGTCTGCTCCCGGCTGCCCTTGGGGGGAAGGACCATGGGATGGGTTAAGCGCAGAGACAAATCGCATCGGCGATCCTACAAAAAACAATGCATGTGTGTGTGTTCCGGTGTGTGTGTGTGCTAACCGTGTGTGCTAACTGCTAACATTGAGGATAATTGCATGCCAATTAAAGACCTCTGAACAGGTCCTGCATTATTATATTATTATTATTATTATTATTATGAGGTGTGTGTTCAACAGAATGTAGTATCAAAAACACATTCACAAAAAGTATGGGTTACTGAATGCTGAACTGCAGTGTAATAATCACTAAGCCATTGTAAGACCTTACCTGTGTCCCTGTATCACTTGTCTCTGCTGCCCTTTGATTAAAAAACGTCTGTATGTCCATTTTCCTTTTTTTGGGCATATTTCAGTTAGTCACAGTAAAAGTCACCTAGTAAAAGTGAGATAATTGACTATATCAAAACATGCTAAGGCTGTACCGAATAGTTCGAAGCTTCGTTCATAATGTTGCCATTCGAATTCTAAATCAACATAAAACAAATTGTAATTATAAATAATAATAATTTACATTTTAATTTGCCAAGGTATGGCCATACCAAAACGACGCCCCTGTTCAAGATATTGTGTGAGCAAAAGTATAGTTAATTTACTCATACAGCTAACAGCGCGGCAATACTCCAATTCAGCCATTGGGTGGGTGGCGCTGCTGAGCGGCCCTCACAGCGCGGCCGTCAGAGTGCGGCCCTGAGACCGCCGCTGGCTCTGCGGCTCTGCAGCTGCATACTATTGGATACAACTGGGAACGAGGTTAACCAGTGACAGAATACTTGGCATCTCGCACAGATATTTGATTGGTAGCCGAAAATCCGCCCCTGATTATGTTGCGTGGTAACACTTTAACATGACATGTCTTTAACCTTGATACTATTACTGCAGAAATGTAAGTTGGTATATAGATAACATGTTTGCTATCAAAACCATGTCCATAGAAAAACAATACTAGCGCACAGGCCGGGACTGGCCATCTGGCATACCTGGCATACCCGGTGGGCCGACGCATATTTGGGCCATTATGATGTGATAAAAAAATTATAATAATAATTTATTTTTTTCCCTTAAATTTTTTACATTTGGTCAACGACCGGCCCATTACTAGGCTGGGACAGCGGCCCATTGGTACTGACTGACACTGGGCTGGCCCAATCACATATCTTAGTAAGCACCCCCCCCCCCCCCCCCCGCCAGTCGTGCAGGTACATGACTGAGAGGGGGGCTGGTACATGACTGAGATGGGGCTGTGGTACATGACTGAAATGGGGCTGTGGTACATGACTGAGAGGGGGCTGGTACATGACTGAGGGGGCTGTGGTACATGACTGAGAGGGGGCTGGTACATGACTGAGAGGGGGCTGTGGTACATGACTGAGATGGGGCTGTGGTACATGTCTGAGAGGGGGCTGGTACATGACTGAGATGGGGCTGTGGTACATGACTGAGAGGGGGGCTGGTACATGACTGAGATGGGGCTGTGGTACATGATGACTGAGAGGGGGCTGTGGTACATGACTGAGATGGGGCTGTGGTACATGACTGAGAGGGGGCTGGTACATGACTGAGAGGGGGCTGTGGTACATGACTGAGATGGGGCTGTGGTACATGACTGAGAGGGGGCTGTGGTACATGACTGAGATGGGGCTGTGGTACATGACTGAGAGGGGGCTGGTACATGACTGAGATTGGGGCTGTGGTACATGACTGAGAGGGGGCTGGTACATGACTGAGATGGGGCTGTGGTACATGACTGAGAGGGGGCTGGTACATTACTGAGAGGGGGCTGTGGTACATGACTGAGAGGGGGCTGGTACATGACTGAGATGGGGCTGTGGTACATGACTGAGAGGGGGGCTGGTACATGACTGAGATGGGGCTGTGGTACATGACTGAGAGGGGGCTGTGGTACATGACTGAGATGGGGCTGTGGTACATGACTGAGAGGGGGCTGGTACATGACTGAGAGGGGGCTGTGGTACATGACTGAGATGGGGCTGTGGTACATGACTGAGAGGGGGCTGTGGTACATGACTGAGATGGGGCTGTGGTACATGACTGAGAGGGGGCTGGTACATGACTGAGATGGGGCTGTGGTACATGACTGAGAGGGAGCTGGTACATTACTGAAAGGGGGCTGTGGTACATGACTGAGAGGGGGCTGGTACATGACTGCGATGGGGCTGTGGTACATGACTAAGAGGGGGCTGTGGTACATGACTGAGATGGGGCTGTGGTACTGTTACGTCTGGTACTCTAGCGAGTGCCAGCACTTTAACTAGTGTTCTAACTATTGCGACAGTGTCATGTTATTCTGTTGAGTTTCACGTTACGGCATATGGCCGAACGTGACGTAGATGTTGATGTTCTGACTTACGTTACAATGCATGTGTCTTCAGTTCAGTAAACACTGACATGCTGAAACTACGTGTTGTCTGATTCTTCCAACATAACATTGGCGACGAGAGATGGCTGAATTTTCTATCCCACCCCCTCCACCCTTCCTACCTCTGCCCGGTGAGCCGCCCGTCCCGTGGGCGCGTTGGATTTCCTCGTTCGAGACGTATATCCTGACTACCGGTTTGGAATTTTCCGCGGTGAGAAAACGTGCATTACTACTGCACTGTTTAGGCGTGGAGGGACAGCGTGTGTGTGAAACACTCGGCACATTAGACAGTGACACATATACGTCGGTGGTGGCGCTCCTAAAGGGACATTTTGCCACTCCACAGACTGCACTCCTCCGTCGAGTTGTGTTCCGACGGAGGCATCAACGTACTGGCGAGTCAATAACGCAGTACGTCGCGGACCTACGGGGCTTGGCTAGCTCATGCAAATTCGGGGCTTTACAGGATGAAATGGTGAGAGACCAACTCATATTGAACACTGACAGTGATAAAATCAGGGAAAGACTACTGTTGGAAAATGACGAGCTGACATTAGCAGTAGCTATTAGACTAGCAGTGCAGGTGGAATCTGCTATGAACTGTGCAGCTAGTTTGTCTACCTCCCCCAGCCCCAACACACACGTGCCAGTAGAAGCTGCGAGCACGCTCAGCTCAAGGGTGTCCCTCCTCAACGTGAGTGCAGACGATAGCGGGGACAATATACTGTTAGCCTCCCAGTCACGTGACCGCTCACGCCAGCCGTGCGGGAATTGTGGCTCCCTTTCACACAACTCCAGAGCCCAGACCTGCCCTGCCCGTGGCAAAGCCTGCTCCAACTGCGGGAGGCTAAACCACTTCCACAAGGTCTGCAGGTCAGCCCCAGCTAGCGCTGCCACCGACCACTATCATCCATAATGTCAGCTCAGGACGAGTGCCATTCAAAACATGCTCATTGGTGGTTGGTGACATCACACTGCCCCTCCTCCTCGACACTGGAGCCACAGTGTCTATATTGAATTGGGCGACCTACTCTCAATTCTTCTCCCACAAACCACTGGGCCCGCCCACCACCACCCTGCGAGGCTACGCCGACTCCAAGATTGACATCGTTGGCTCCCTCCAGCGGAGAAAAGACACTGCCTGCCTTCAATTTCAACATTGCACGCCGAGGGACCAACCTCCTCTGCCTCGATCTCTTCAGTGGCCTCGGTTTCTCTCTGCTGGACACCACAGGCTCAGAGATCCACACCGTTGCCGCTGTCTCCTGGCAGCAACAGTGGCCTGCACTGTTCAACGGCGTGGGCTGCCTCCAGGTCTTCGCTCACCAGCCCCTGCTAGACCAAAAGGTTACTCCGGTCATCCAGTCCCTTCGCCGCTCCCCCCTGGCTCTCCGTGAGAGCATCGCCACCGAGTTACAGAAGATGCTGGACGACGACATCATCAAACAGGTGAACGCGTCACCCTGGATCTCCAACTTGGTGGTAGCAAAGAAGAAGTTAGGGGGGCTGCGACTCTGCATGGACATGAGAGAGGTAAACAAGGCCATCGTCCCTGATAAATACCCCCTGCCAACCACAGAGGAGCTCACCGCCCAGTTCCACGGGTCCAAGGTGTTCTCTAAGCTGGACCTTCGTCAGGGGTACCTCCAGGTGCCACTACACCCAGAGAGCCGCAACCTCACCGCGTTCATCACCCACAGGGGGGTCTTCCGTTACAAACGCATGGCTTTTGGCTTAAGCTCCGCCCCCAGCTGCTTCCAAAAGATCATGGCCACAGTCTTCGCCGGGATCCCCGGGGTGGCCATCTACCTCTACTCAACTGCACTGCTGCGGGAGCTGTTGAAGCAGGACGAGCCCTGGCTCTGGACGCCTGCCTGCTCGAATGCTGTGCGCCTCCTCAAGTCCCAGCTCACCTCATCACCAGTCCTGCCGTTTTTCGACCTAGACAGCACCACCCTCGTCACGTGTGATGCCGGAGCCGTTGGCGCGGTACTGTCACAGCTGCACGGGGGTGTGGAGAGGCCGGTCACTTTCGCTTCACGGGTCCTTAGCCCCACTGCGACTCTGCGTGGACATGAGAGCGGTAAACAAGGCCATCGTCCCTGATAAATACCCCCTGCCAACCACAGAGGAGCTCACCGCCCAGTTCCACGGGTCCAAGGTGTTCTCTAAGCTGGACCTTCATCAGGGGTACCTCCAGGTGCCACTACACCCAGAGAGCTGCAACCTCACTGCATTCATCACCCACAGGGGGGTCTTCCGTTACAAACGCATGGCTTTTGGCTTAAGCTCCGCCCCCAGCTGCTTCCAAAAGATCATGGCCTCCGTCTTGACACCACCCTCATCACGTGTGATGCCTCCGCCGCAGCCGTTGGCGCGGTACTGTCACAGCTGCACGGGGGTGTGGAGAGGCCGGTCGCTTTCGCTTCACGGGCCCTTAGCCCCACAGAACAGAGGTACTCAGTGGGGGAGCGAGAGGCCCTGGCCTGCATCTGGGCATGTGAGCGCTGGCATATGTACCTCTAGGGCCGCTTATTCACGCTTAGGACGGACCACCAGGCTCTCACTACCCTCCTTGCCACGCCAGGCACTGGCCACAAACCGCTCCGCCTCCACCGCTGGGCTGACCGCCTGCAGCAGTACAACTTCGGATTGCAGTTCACGCCGGGCCTAGTAGCTGACCTACTGTCACGAGCCATCCCCAGTCCCCCCACGGCCCCGCCCTCGACTCCCGATCGGGATCAGGCTGAGCATGACCTGGTCCAGCTCCTCCACACTCCCCTCCAAGAGACAGTGTCGCTGCAGGAGCTCCAGGACGAGTGAAAAAAGTAGTAGAACGCGCTCACCTCACTAGACTTGACACTGGGTGCTGTAACCTCTGATATCATATATAAAAATAGGGAAACAATGTCCAGGCATGCACTCCAGGTTTTTCCAAATGTATTGGCAGCCTGTAATCATGACGTTTCGGTGTGAACACACCTTCTTCAGAATGGCTTGCATGAAGCATGAAGGGTAAGTGACCCTAGTATATACAAGTCAAACAGGAAGTGACAACATAGGAAGTGACAACACATTCCCACAAGAGATCTGCAAAAAAGTAAAAAAGTACAAAATACCACTTACAAGCACAACCTTTTCAGAATTATGCAAATCAAAAAGAAGCGTGTAAATCAAAAAGAAACAGTAAATCACAAAGAGATATATCTATATATAGTTATATATATTTTATACAGAGTAGGCCTACATCTTAGGGTGCGGTTACACCTTTCGTTTCATCTTCGTATTGTTGTCATATGCGTTTCGCCGCGACGTCGTGCGCCTCGAGTCACACTTTCGTTTTTTTTCCGTTTTTGTCACCCGAGCACACTGATGTAGTACACTGCCAAAGCAGTAGGTGGCAGTTGGTGGCAAACATGAAGGCAATTTCAACCAATCAGAACTTGAATGTGCCTGCAAAGCAAATGTCAACAAGGCGGCCACCATCTTTTGCCTAGTTACCCAATGCAGCAATTCTTTTTCAGAAAAGCCTAATAAAAGTGCAATAAACAAAACGGATACATTCACTGTGTGTTCTGCCTGTCATTTGTTGATGAAACAAAACTAACATCAACACAAGTGACCACCAAGAGCGGATAGTTTAGTCTAAATAAAGATCGGTAGCATTGTTAGCGGCATGCTAACGTCAATGGAGTATGCCATTATAACAATATAGCATTGTGGCTAGAAGCTAACGTTAGCTCACGCTACTTAGCCAGCACCAAACTGATGATATCGCGAGCTATCAGTAGTTAGATAACATTAGAGACAACGCTGTGTGTATTAAACAAAGGTGAATAGATGACTGGGCCATTTTGTTTAATGCTTGTTAAGTTGAAAGAGGAGCTCTGAGCTAACAGGGTCTGAATCCTGATAGCTCACGTTAGCCAGCTGCTCATGCAATCGGTAATGCTAGTTAAGTTATTATGATGAATTGAAAATGGGGAACCCTGATGTAAACAAGACGAAAGTCTTTCTCTGGTCTGCATCCCCTTAACAATTGTATGTATTGAGCTGTACTGTACTGTACCCATTCTGCAATCTGTTAATAAACTTTTCAATCAATCAATCAAAGTTGAAAAAGGAGCTTTGAGCTAACAGGGTTTGATGGCTAACACTAGCTCATGTTATCCAGTGGCAGTGCCAATCGGTAATGCTAGCAGAATGAATGGATGTAAACTTTATTTAACATATTGCATATGGGTACAATACAATACGGCTCAATACAAACAATTGTTAAGGGAATGCAGACTGTTGTAGCTTGGACTGGGGTCCTTATAACAATAACTTGACAACACATAGTAGCTGCAGCTATTTGGTTTGGGACAGTGTCACCGGAAGGGCACGCAGATGGTATCTACTGCGCATGGGCGTTTTCGCAACAACGGCTCCGTGCTGACTACACGGCTGTTGTCGGCGCGTATTTTAGCGTTTCTCCAAAACGCAAACACAATTTAGCGTTTCAGCCGTATCCACAAAAAAACGCCAAAAAACGCATTTCTGTGTAATAGGGACATGAAACGTATTCAAAAACGTATAAAAAAACGCCACAAATACACTAGTCTAACCATGGCCTTAAACTCTAAACAAAAACAAAAACACTCATGACCCATATAAGCCATCTTTCAATTATAAATATAAAGAATTGTAGAAGGGTGGATTACATTTACATTTACATTTAGTCATTTAGCTGACGCTTTTATCCAAAGCGACTTACAAGTTCTGTGCGACAAGACAGCAAGAAGGGTATAACTCTATCAGCTGAGTAACAATGTTCATCAAAGTGTTGCGTGTTACAGTGTAGGTTAGTTTATTAGGACAAGTGCATGACAGTAAGGTTAGTCGGGGTTAGATTTTTTATTATTTTTTATCATTTCAGATAATGGTTGAAGAAGTGAGTCTTTAGTCGACGGCGAAAGATTGGACGGGATTCGGCTGTCCTAACTGGGATGGGTAATTCATTCCACCATTGTGGGGCAAGGACTGAGAATAGGCGGCTTCTCTTTGATGACCCTCCGGGAGCTTGGATAGGAGTAGATCTGAGGCGGCCAGAAGATGCAGAGCGTAGGGGTCTTGAGGGTGTGTAGTTAGAGACCATTGACCGGAGGTAGGCGGGAGCGGTTCCCTTTGCCGCACGGTATGCTAGGTCGAGGGCCTTGAAGCGGATACGTGCAGCAATGGGGAGCCAGTGCAGGTCCCTAAGAAGTGGGGTGACATGGGCCGACTTCGGTAGGTTTGAGATCTGGCGGGCCGCTGCGTTTTGAATGAGTTGAAGAGGCTTGGTGGCAGTGGCCGGGAGGCCAGCTAGCAGTGCGTTGCAGTAGTCGTGGCGGGAGATGACTGTTGATTGGACGAGGAGTTGGGTGGCTTCTTTTGTCAGGAAGGGGCGTATCCTTCTGACGTTGCTCAGGAGGAATCTGCAGGTTCTGGTTGTCGCTGCGATGTGAGCAGAGAAGTTCAACTGGTCGTCGAGGACAACACCAAGGTTCTTGGCGGTCGGTGACGCGGTCACAGCTGCATTCTCGACTGTGATGGAGAGGTCGGTCAGGGGGGAGGATTTGGCCGGCAGGTGGAGCAATTCTGTTTTGCTTAGGTTCAGTTTGAGGTGGTTGGTCGTCATCCAGGCGGAGATGTCGGACAGACAGGCCGAGATCCGCTCAGAGACGTGGATATCTGAGATTATCTGGATTATCCCTGTTTATGGGAGTAGTTATACACAGCCACCTGGTAGCAGGATACAGTAGAGTTCAATCTATCTGCACCCCCATCTTTGGGCCCGGAACGTCGTTCTGGAGGGCGGGCAGCAGGAGCGGATGGGGCCCAGGATTTACTAACCTGGGGGGTGGTACTCTGGTCTTCCTCGCCTTCCAGTGCGGTCAGCAGTAGCTCCCCACACACTCTCACTTCCCCCAGTACCTCCGTTAGCCCTCCCACACCCGGTGGCTGTAAGTTCAATAAAGATATTGGGCTTCCCTTTAAGCAGTACCCTTCCTTGACCACCTGTAGAGACCCTTAATAATATGCTGTGAATGGGGTGGAAGGGCTAAATAAATATACCACAGTCATATGTATTTACCCGGTCAAGAAATAGACACTCATATGATCAGAAATAGACACTCACACCGTGCTCCCATTTACTTCTCCTTTATGTAAGCCTGGTCAATTAGCAAGTTACAATTTATACTTTATGTGGCTCATATGGCATGTATTCACATTAGGCACTGGGTGCTCTCACTTGTATTATAGGGGAACGCTATTCCCAACATAGGCACCTAGTGCTCAATACATTATTACAAAACCCCGCTTGGATTAGGGGAAGACCCAGGCACATGGTAAGGAGTTCAATGGGAATTCAAGAACGTCACAGTTATCACAATACAAAAGAAATAATTTACATGTGGGCCCACGTTACCAAATAAAAACCTACACTAAAGCCGGCTTATAATGGTTGGGGTACCCCTAGACACTGGTCGTTAGCGTTCGCTCGAATGGATACTGTTTTGGGCACACGAGGTACCGCTGTACTTAGCCAAGATGGCGGATCCACTCTCACCACCCCTCGTCCGGGTGACAAGATGGCGTCGGGCGATCCCGCGAGCACAGCGAGCGGGCTGGGGTAGACAGCATGGGCAGTGGTGGAACTGGAGGAGCGTGCTGTGTTGTGGTGACCTCTGCTGGTGGGAGAGGTGTCCTCTGCGGCGTCGATGAGACGTCCACTGCGGGGCTGCTGACTGGACTGTTTGGCTACCTTAAACACAGCTAAACTGTGGGTCTTAGTGCACCCTCCTGCTATCGTCTGTACTACTAACGCAACGTGGCTGTATGCATCACCGGTCTTCAGCGACGCTCGCCTGGTGATATACTTGAGTCACTATAGCCGTTAGCTTTAGCTAATACACCGCTCACACTTCTGGGATAACACGTTATCTATGGACGTTGGTTCTTCTTTCTGTATCGCTTACTCACACACTTCACTATCGCTTGTACTTCTAGGATAACCCGTGTTATAGCAAGTACTCTCTATCACCCGTTGCTCTCCAACGGGGCTCTTCAACGGGACTCTTCAAACGGGGCTCGTCCAGAGCACACGCCCGTTGCGACCGCTCACGTCCGAGTTCACTGTCAAAGAGGACTTCCTTCTGTTCCGCCCTCCAGGTAATCATCTCTTACTCGCTGCTCCTCTCTCCTCCACTCCACCTGCCACCACTGCCCCCTGCTGGCAACCGCAACTGATCCCACTATAGGACAACTCCAGGCAGGGAGAAACATGCTTCAATGTCATGTTAATGGTCCATATCGAAGCCGGAGAAAGAAGAGCACCTCGCATCATTAGTAGTCCGGGCGAGATATCAAAAGGAACACTGTTTATCACACTTTATACACACAGGGGAAGTAACAAGTTAGTCAGCACTTCTGAATACTTAGCAGAATATTCAGGATGCTACAGAATGATAAATGAAAATAGTAAACAATCGAATGAAATGAAATAATCAAATGAAACAGGTCAAAACATTTTCCTCATTGAGGCCTCTAGGCTCTAGACAATCCAGAAAATGAATATAAAAGCATTCCCTTTGTAGCAAGAGCCTGTCTCTGTCGCCGCCTCTTGGTGGTCTCAAGACCTGCTCTATACCCATGTATTTTAAGCCAGAAATGTGCTTAAATGTCCTTGCAACCTTTACTATGTTGGAAAAACAAGAAGACGTTTTAAAAATCGAATTTCAGAGCACAAATGTTCTATAAGAAGAAATGACGAGAAGTCTTCAGTTGCAAGGCACTTTAATAAGTTAGGACATGATATTTCTGGCTTAAAATACATGGGTATAGAGCAGGTCTTGAGACCACCAAGAGGCGGCGACAGAGACAGGCTCTTGCTACAAAGGGAATGCTTTTATATTCATTTTCTGGATTGTCTAGAGCAGGGGTCTCAAACTCGCGGGCCGGATGATATTTTGCGGCCCCCTACAGGACATCAAAGTTTAGTGTTAATGCGGCCCGCGCGCAACTGTTTGCCGAGTCGTTGCGCGAGAGTTGGAGGTTTTATTTATTTGATCACTTGTAGACTACCATAGCGCAGGCTCATGACAGCAACGTTATGTTAGTGACTTGGTTGAAACGTGATTCCGGAGTGATATCAAGTAAAGTGGAAGCAAATGCATCCTCGCTATCTCTCTCCTCTGCGAGCAGTGCTCTGCATGTCCGGCTGCACTACCACTGTCTGTCTGTGTACGGGTCTGGTCCAATCACATACGCGTCCCGTCAGCGTTTTTCCCCCTCACCCACAGTCTGCGAATCAGAGGCAGAGTAGGGGAGTAGGGCAGGTCTTCACGGACTGCATGTCGTCTCTCTCTTTCAGTTCAAGTCGGAGCAGAGTTGACAGCGCATCTACAGTAAACTCGCTCCCAGTTTTATCTCTGTGAGATAAATGTAGCTATTAGCCTATTTTCGCCAGCAGGCAGCCAGCAGAAAAATATGGCATTTTCAAAGATGGTCAGTAAAAGAAAAGTTGACTGCAATTCAAAGGTGAATGGACGGAAAAATATGCGTTCATCCTGAGTCCCAGCCAAGGGCGTAGCTGGAGATTCTGGGCCCCATGAAAAAATCTATTTGTGGGCCCCCAATCTATTAAAAATGTGGGGCCCCCAATCTATAAAAGAATTTGGGGCATTTATTTATTTTTATTGATCTTTTTCCCCCATCCCAATGTTAGTCGTTATGCCAATTCCCAATCCCCTTCCTGGGCCCCGTTCCCCGTACCTGGATAACTGAGTTAGCCGGATAACTTTCGGTTAAGTCTGACTTAAGCCGGACTTTCCGGCTCCCCGTACCTGGATTGTCCAAATCACCATGACAACAGATCCAAAAGTTTGAGCCTGGTCGAAAGCAGGGTTTAAGTTCAAGTTAGCCGGATGAAGCACAGCCACGCCCCCGCAAAGAAAGTGACAGCGCGTTTCCTGAAATTATTCCCACAGTCTAGGATCTGCTTTATACCATTCTGAATTACGTTTTTGTGCTCCATTCTTCCAGAGGGGGCTTTTGAAATGTAAAATAGACCCAAAATGCTGATACTAAATTCACTTTGTCCTAAATAATGCACGTTATATATACCGTGGCGCTCGCTCGGTGCGATGTACACATTATGTGGTTATTCTAACAACGCGCAGCATTGCAAATGTGAATCCCGCAGGGATATTTTTAATGATTGAAACCTATCGCTCGTTTGGCTCTGATTCCTTTCATATTCTCCGCTGTGGATGTTTAATGGAGCGCCTGGATTGTGTTTCATTCAAGCATAAAATTGAAGTGTCTATGCGTGGATTGTGGATCTTGTCTCGTTCATTAATGTATAAACAATGAATTTATCCCATCTGGCACAGTGGCTCAGCGGTAGTGCTCAATCCTGGCAACCCAGCGACCGGTGTTCGAAACCCTGTGTTTCCAATATAATTTTTTGGAATATAATATTAATGATTATACGCCAAAGTAGCCTAGTTTCAAGTTAAAATATTATAAATCTACATGCATTGAGGATGTCATTCTTTATATAGCTCTCAACGTGCACCAAATTGAATTATTCCTACATCGCAAAAAGAAGGGGAAGACTAGGTTTCGAACCCCGGTCGTCTGTGTGAAAGTCAAAAGAAGAACCCGTTACACCACAGTGGAGATAAGTAAAAGATCGACTATACATCAATCAATGGGAAGAGAGCCGTATCGTTATTTTGTATAACAGTTTAACTAATTATTTTCGCTAGCAAGATCTCATTTGATTATTCAATCCAGCAGGCAAGTTTAAAGAAATATAATCTGATTGATTGAGGTAATGAGGGACTTAAAATTAGCCTATAGATAACGCATTTAACTTGTCGGCGAGGCGATTGAGCCGTACTGCAATATGTTACTAAAGTTTTAAATCAATTAATCAATCAATGCCGCTAGAGAATCAGGATCTCTGCTCTCGACACTTGCTGCCTTCTCGGCTGAGGCGGGCACGCGCACTTATCCTGGGTCTCAAGTCTGGCTTGAGTTAACAAGACTGAATCCACCTTCGAGGAACAGGAAAATCCCAGCTTCAAACATCGGGTTAACTGAATCTGGATAATGACATCTTGATCGACTTAGTTGAACCAGGTACGGGGAACGGGGCCCTGGTCGCTGCGCACTTACCCCCCACAGTCGGTCTGGGAGAGTGGAGGCTACCACGTGCTTCCTCCGACACACGTCCAGCCAATCAACCGCTTCTTTTCACCTGGCAGCACGGATTCTCACTGAGAGAGCGTAGCGTGTGGAAGGATCACACTATCCCACTTAGATCCTATCCGCGCTTAGCAGGCGCCCCGACCGAACTGTAGGAGTCGCTGTTTACAACGACCCGGACCCACCCCGCCAGCTTTTCCCACCCTCTAATACTGCCAATTGTATTAGTGTGAACGGCCAGCCAAGCTGGTGACAACCCCGGAGCTGTGAGCTGGATTCGAACAGGCGAATCCAGCCGCTCCGGGGTTGGTGACGAACGCAATCTCCGTTACGCCACCTGATCGCCCGGGGCATTTATTTATTGATGAAAACGCATAATATGGTTTTTACCTATTTTTTTTATAATACAGGCAATTATACTTTTGAGTCATCTACATTAACTTACTTTAGGATAATAATAAAACCATATTAATAAAAAGATAATAATAGTGTTCTCTGGCCCCCCCCCCCCAGTGCTGGGCCCTTGGAATCATCCTAACCTCCCCCCCCCCCAGCTACTCCCCTGGTCCCAGCACCAAACCAATTATGTGACTATATGCCAAGAAACGGTAGCTATTTGAAAATAATGTATGACTGAAGTGATGGAGACCATGTTTGAAGGCAAACAAAAGCAAATCCCCCTCAGATCGCATGCGCAACCAGAATAACTGAAATACTGGCTGGTGATTTGATTAAACAGCTTTGTGACACTGACACCACTGAGAAGCCTGAAGAACCGTTCATGTTCTGAAATGTTATTGCTAAAGATTGAGAAGATTGGATCAGTTGTACTTTTTTTTTTAATACTTGAAACCCTTTTTTTGTGGAATATTTGATGCGGCCCAGCCTCACCCAGACTCTACCTCCAGCGGCCCACAGGTAAATTGAGTTTGAGACCCCTGGTCTAGAGCCTAGAGGTCTCAATGAGGAAAATGTTTTGACCTGTTTCATTTGATTATTTCATTTCATTCGATTGTTTACTATTTTCATTTATCATTCTTTATATTTATAATTGAAAGATGGCTTATATGGGTCATGAGTGTTTTTGTTTTTGTTTAGAGTTTAAGATGTAGGCCTACTCTGTATAAAATATATATAACTATATATAGATATATCTCTTTGTGATTTACTGTTTCTTTTTTATTTACACGCTTCTTTTTGATTTACATAATTCTGAAAAGGTTGTGGTATTTTGTACTTTTTAACTTTTTTGCAGATCTCTTGTGGGAATGTGTTGTCACTTCCTATGTTGTCACTTCCTGTTTGACTTGTATATACTAGGGTCACTTACCCTTCATGCTTCATGCAAGCCATTCTGAAGAAGGAGCTCCAGGACGCCTCGTCTGCTGACCCTGTCCTCTCTTTTTGTATTATTATAATTTTTTAGCATTTTTACAGCTTTATTGGTCACGCAGGACCGACAGAGGAGAGGGCGAACGGGAGGAGCGATGGGGAGGACATGCGACAAATAACGACGGGAGCTGGGAATCCTGGGATCGAACCCGGGTCGGCCGCGTAGGTGTGCGAGGCACTATGGTATGTGCCACGAGGGCGCCCCGACCCTGTCCTCTCTGCGCTCTCAACCTACATTAGGCAGGGTTGGCCGGCGAGGACACCTGACGAGCTGCTTCCCTATAGCAGACTCCGGGACGAGTTGTCATGCTGGAACGACTCCTGCGTCGCTCGTGGGCTCTGTACTGTGGTCCCGAGTGTCCTTCGGGCGCGTGTCCTTGCTATGGCGCACGAGGGCCACTTGGGCATAGTCAGGCTCAAACAGCGGTGTCGTGACTTGGTGTGGTGGCCAGGCATCGACAGGGAAATCGAGACCCTGGTCAAGGACTGTACTGCCTGTCTTCTGAGCGGTAAGACCAGGGCCCCAGCCCCGCCCCCACCCATGCAGCCATTGGACTGGCCGTCCCAACCCTGGGAGCACCTGCAGCTCGACGTCTGTGGTGAACTGCACGGGGTACCGCATCACCAGCGTTTCCTCGTTGTGGTCTACGACCACCACTCCAAGTGGCCTGAGGTGGCGCCCGTGGGCTCGGTCACAGCCGGGGTGCTGATTGAGATTCTCGAGTCCCTGTTCACACGCTGGGGCCTGCCCAAGAGGATCACGACAGACAATGGCCCCCAAATGATCTCCCACGAACTGGCCTCCTACCTGGGGGGTAAGGGGATACGTCATATCCGCACGTCGTTCTACAACCGGGCTGCGAACGGGGGGGTGGAACGGCTGAACCAATCCCTGAAGAATGGCATCAGGGCCCACCTGGCACAAGGGTGCACATTCATCAACGGTCTCCAACAGACGCTCCTGCACTACAGGGCTACTCAACACTCCACCACAGGCGTCTCCCCAGCCTCCCTCATGCTAGGGTGCGAGTTTCAGCTGCCCCTGGACAGGCTGCGCCCTACTCCGGCTCAGGCTCCAGCCCACCCGCTTCAAGCCACAGTCAACACACGCCAGCGCCGGATGAAGGACCGTTTCGACAGGACCCGACATGCAAGACCACCTACCATCGCCGTCTCAGACTGGGTCAGGATTCGGCGACCCCACCGGGACAACAAGCTCCGGTCATTCTGGTCAGACCCGGTCCAGGTCAGACAGCAGCTTGGCCTGGCCTCATTCAGGCTGGCTGATGGTACGCGTTGGCATGCTGGCCGACTGCGCAGGGTGCCGGCTCCCACTGCCCCGGGACAGGGTGTGCCCGTGGCTATAGCTCTGCAGGACAGACGATTCATGTATGTTGCAGCCCCAGCACCTGCGGCCCAGGCTGAGGCTGCGGGACCTCTGCCGTTGGCTGTTGCAGTGCCCTGGCCCCGCCCACTCCGAGCGCGGCTTGAGTGACTTTGAGACTGAGTATCACTCCTAGGTTGAGTGAAGGGGGGGAAATGTTACGTCTGGTACTGTAGCGAGTGCCAGCACTTTAACTAGTGTTCTAACTATTGCGACAGTGTCGTGTTATTCTGTTGAGTTTCACGTTACGGCATATGGCCGAACGTGACGTAGACGTTGATGTTCTGACTTACGTACGTTACAATACATGTGTCTTCAGTTCAGTAAACACTGACATGCTGAAACTACGTGTTGTCTGATTCTTCCAACATAACAGGTACATGACTGAGAGGGGGCTGGTACATGACTGAGAGGGGGCTGTGGTACATGACTGAGATGGGGCTGTGGTACATGACTGAGAGGGGGCTGTGGTACATGACTGAGAGGGGGCTGTGGTACATGACTGAGATGGGGCTGTGGTACATGACTGAGAGGGGGCTGGTACATGACTGAGAGGGGGCTGTGGTACATGACTGAGAGGGGGCTGTGGTACATCACTGAGAGGGGGGCTGGTACATGACTGAGATGGGGCTGTGATACATGACTGAGAGGGGGCTGTGGTACATGACTGAGAGGGGGCTGTGGTACATGACTGAGAGGGGGCTGGTACATGACTGAGAGGGGGCTGGTACCATGTATTGTGCATCATTGTAGGTCAAACCATTAAAAAGTAAATTTCCACAGCAGCCATTTTGGATTTTGGTCTCTCACAAATTTCACCTGCCTTTTTTAAAAAATACGCCCCGGCTAAATTTGTTTATTAACCCTCCTAGATGACAAATCCATTGAGAAACGAAGTGCCACAGATGACCCAACTACTAGGTCCATATCGTATCATCATAATATTATTTAAAAAATCATTAGTGTAACTGAGGGGTACAATTCCCTGACTGTATTACTAGATATGATACTTACTACCACTACCTTTGTACTTAATATTCGGCCACCCAGTACTCGGCATAAATATATTATGATGAACACTGTCACGTAGATGAAACGGATCCAACACAAATGTACGAATTAGAAATAGGTCTTTATTTCTACACAGCGATGGTGTGTAGAGCAAGCACTTAATCAAATCAATCACATTTATGAATGGGAATTAGTATGCACTTTTATGGCAAGAGTATTCGTCGGTATATCAATAGAGAATGTCCAATCTCTGAAGGCGCAGGTGGTACATATACGACCTGGAATAGTTAAGGAATAATAGCAATGATACTTTAATGATTATAGAACTGGATACACTAGGGGGGAATTCCGGTCGCTTGTAAGACAACTGGAGAAGGGGGGGGGGGGTAGAGTCTGGCTGTATCCGTCTGGCCGAGGGTATCCTGGGAGAACCCACGGTTGTGCGGCTCGGTGCCTCAGCGATCCTCGATCCACAGATGAAAGCAGTTGGACTCTCTGTGGGCCGGCTTCCTTCGGTCCACGATGGAGAGACGTGAAGCGACCTCGTCGTGTAGAGCGTCTCCTCACCTGTCGTCCTCTCCGGGGGGGGGTTTCCAACACACGGCAGTGTTGGTCTTTATCCATAGAATAATCACTGTATACAAAGCATAATCCGTGCCTGGGAAGGCGGGCTGTCGTCGGTAGAATAATCCGGTATGCAGGTCCACTCGCTCGTCGGCTCTGGGGCTCCTCGGGTGCAGCCTCACATGGGGTCGGCCACCCTGGATAAGCAGCCAGTTCTCTGCCCGAAACGATGGGGTACTGACTACGATAGTATTCTCACCGCACGAAGCACTACATATGAATAGACTATTATTAGCTTAATAGACTACGTCCAACTCGACGATATAGTGCCAAATATGACTATTCAAATATTAATATACACGATGTCTCAATACCGATGGTAGGCCGAACTTGGCCTTACTCCCACACGTGGCGTCGCGGGGAGGCTTTACGTCTGTCACTCTATTGGAGGGTAAGAAACTGGACTAAAAAGAAAGTCCTACTTTAGTAGCGCAGTATATATACGCACTATGAACAAATAGTACCGTTAGTGGTGCGGTAGCCAGATTCCTACGCGGAACTAGGACTTGTTCGTACATGTTGAGCGGTACGTTTGAACTGGGTCTGGGGGGTATGGCAGCCTGGCACCAAGGTCTCGACCAATAGTAGAATGGAGACTATTATGGGATGTTCAGTAGGCTAGAATGGATATTCAATGCATATTGTACAAGGAATATACAAGGGATATCAAGGAATATTAGAGAATATACAAATACAATTAAATATATATATATAATAAATATATATATTCGGTTTAATCTGGCCCTTCACAACAGCCACCCCCTGATTGGTCCCAGACCTAATCAGTTAAGCAGAGACAGATTAATCGCGTTGTCTATTTACACATAAGGGTTTGCTGTAGGGGTCAGTCAACTTCACAAAGTCATAGGGTTATAGGGTCATGGTCATCATCGATTGTGTCTGGGAGTCGGGGCAGTTCTATGAGCCTCGCCACGGGACGGGTGTAAGTGCGACCCTGGACAAGCACTTCAGCTGCTCGGACCTTGCCGTCGGCACCGGTGATCACTTTGCTTACGCGGCCGGCCGGCCACATAGCTCTGGGCAGTGATTGATCAATAATCATGACGACTGTTCCTTCTGTCAAATTGTCTCTCTCCTTTACCCACTTCTGGCGGGTCTGTAGAGACGGTAGGTAGTGCAGTAGGAATGTCCTTTGTTGTGCACTCTCTATGGTAGTGCAATCATCTATGTTGGGGTCTGCGGAGATAACAGTGCTCAATCCACAGAACACAGGCTTCTTATTCTCAGCCTCCTCCTGACTGGCTTCCCTCGGGGTAGGCGTGGGCCACTCTCCTTCCGGGAGCTTTAGGAATGCTGGGCCGTCACTGTAGACATTGCGACGGGTGAGGTCATCTAGGGGCATTCCCCGGGTGATGACGTCAGCTGGGTTCTGTTTTGTATCAACGTAGCGCCACTCTGTTTCTCCGGTTAACTCTTCGGTTAAGTCTTGAATCTCGGTGACTCTGACTCCCACGAAGACTTTGTACTTGCATGAGTCCGATTTGATCCAGGCGAGTACTGTCGTGGAATCTGACCACAGGATTGTTCTAGACACCGGTATGGTGAGCTCACGTTGGATGAGCGTGGCTAGGTGCGCTCCGGCTAGGGCTGCGCAGAGCTCTAGGCGTGGGATAGATTGTTGCTTGCGTGGGGCTATTCTCGAGCGGGCGAGGACAAATGCTGTGTAGATCTCTCCCCCCTCTTCTTGGGCCCGCAAGTAGGCTACTGATCCGTATGCGACCTCTGAGGCGTCACTGAAGACGTGTAAGTCCATTTTACATGTCTCTGGCCTCACCGTGGGTGGGAAGTAGCTTCGGCGCATATTAACGCCTGGGAGTGAGTGGAGCTCCATCTCCCACTCTCTCCAGGTGGATGCAAGGTGTGCGGGAATGGGGTCGTCCCAGCCCTGGTCCTTGTCCCACAATGCTCGTACAATCATTTTTGCCCTGGTGGTGTACGGTAGAATACATCCTAGCGGGTCATATTGTCGGGCGAGTGTTGTGTACACACTCCGTCTGGTGGTCGGCGCCGCCGCCGGCCTTCCCTGCTCCGTAGTCAGGGGCTTGTGTCTGTAGTGAAGCGAATCTGTTTTGAATCGCCACACCAATCCCAGGGTCATCTCCTGGGCTTCTCCCGGGATTGTAGCCATCCAGGTCTCGCTGCTGGCTGCCTTGTCCTCGGAGGAGAGGCTGCGCAGTACTTGCGGATCGCTGCTGGCCCACTGCCTGAGATCAAAGCCGCCTTTGATCAATGAGGCGCGGAGTTTAATCAGGAGAGCCTCGGCTTCTTCCTGGGTTGAAAGGCTTTGTAGACAGTTGTCTACGTAGAAGCTGTTCTTTACGCTGTGTCGGACCTCTTCGTCCGCTGCTGGGTCCTCTGCTACATGTTTCTGTAGTGCAAATGTAGCACAGCAGGGGCTGCACGTCGTTCCGAAGGGGAGGACTTCCCATTGGTAGATGGCTGGGTGCTCATCTCCTGGCTTCTCTCTCCATAGGAACCGTAACAGGGGCTTGTCCTCCTCTACTAATCTCACCTGCAGGAACATTCTTTTAATGTCCCCGCTGATGGCCACCTTTTCCTGGCGGAAGCGGAGTAGAACGCCGAGTAGGGAGGGGCGAGTGTGGGACCGGGCAGTAACTCTTTATTCAGATTTTGGGATCCGATCTGGTAGCTGCAGTTAAATACTATGCGGTCTTTACCGTTGTGATGGACCTTGTGGTGAGGCACGTACCACGATTCAGTGGTCTGGTCAGCCTCTTTAATGTCCATCTTTGTGACGTGTCCCGCTGTGATGAGCTTCTCAATCTCAGCGCGGTATACACTCTCTTGGGCGGGGTTCTTGGCTAAGCGCCGCTCCGTGTTCAGCAGGTACCGTTCTGTGGCGTCTGTCTTGGCGTGGAAAGTAGGCATTCCTTCTCGCCGCAGGAGTGGCGTGGCGTATCTCAACACGCCGTTGACCGGGACTCTCTTGGTCCCTGTCTCGAGGAGGTGAATGGCGTAAATGTCATCTTTAGAGCGAATGTCTTTCTTTCCGTTCTTAAAGGGCATTTGTTCCAAGGTCCATAGCCGCTCTACGTGTTGCAGGAGTGCGGTTTCTCCCTCTGTGACTCGGGAGTGGAGACATCTAGTGGCTGTACTTCGGTTGAGAGATTTGGCGAGCGGGCCTTGGAGAGTCCATCCCAAACGGGTCTCGACTGCTGCAGGGCAGCCTCGGGGTCCGGTATGAACCCGGTCTATCGGGACAATGAGGTCTGCATGGTCGGAGCCTATCAACAGGGTCGGCATAGCATTGTCTATGAGCGGGATCGGTAACTTGCGCAGATGTGCATATTTCTCCATCAGCTTGGCGACGGGGTATGTGTACCGCGACAGTCCTATTTCTTGGCTGGTGAAAGCGTCTGTAATCTGGTACCGTCGCTCAGGCTGGCCGCTTGCTGCGATAGAGAATGAGACATTCTCGCCCTTTATCGTCTTCAAATCTCGTCTTATTGTCCGAATTGTCATTTGGGTTTCGCTTCCCCGCAGCCCTAGCTGGGCCGCAGCGGAGGCGAGCAGAAGGGTCTTCTCTGACCCGTCATCGAGGACGGCGTAAGTGTCCAGGACTTTTTTCTGGTAGCTTAGTGTCACACGCACTACTTTTAGGAGTACTCGGGCTCCACTGCTGCTGGCGGGATCGATGTACATGACGCTCGCTTTGCTGCTGGATGGTGCGGGTGAAGGGCGCCGTCTGTTACTGTCGTGAAGTATGTCCAGATGGGCTCCATCGCACTTGGTGCACCTTTTCTTTAAGCAGCATTCGGCTGCCATGTGTGAGCGCGCACAGCGAAAACAGCGCTTGTTGGACTTTATCCATTGACTTGCTTCCTCCGCGTTCAGCTTGGGGAAGGAGTCACATTGCGCTAGCCAGTGTTCTTTCTCACAGTAGGGGCACACTATCTTCCACTTCTCCGCTCTGGAGGGGGTACTGTGGCTCCTGCTGCTCGGTACTGACTCCGATTGGTGCATCACAGTCACCGATCTTCTTCCATCATTTAGTCGTCTGGTTCCTTCTCTGGAGCCAGGGGTGCTCCGTCCGAATGTATCTAGCCGTAGGCTGCTGACTTCTCTCGCCAGGAAGTCTGCTAGATCGAGGAGGTTCGGTTCGGGGCCATTCGGGTCTCGGTGGTCTCTCTGCCGCCTAAAACGCTCCTGTCGAGCGGGCGGCAGCTTCTCCAAGATCCTTTCCACATTTGAGTTGGCGTAAAGTTCATGCCTCCCCTTCTCTCTCTGCGCTCCCAACATCCCTACCAGGGACTGCACTCTGATGGACAGGTCGTCCAGTGCTCGATTGTCTATTGCTGGGGGTAAGCGGTCGATGTGTCGGATCTCCTGGATCACGTAATCCCATATGCGCCCATACCTCTGGTCCAATGCTACCAGCGCTGCTGTGTATGGGGTGGTGGAAGTCGCGTAGGCGAGCGCTATATTATGTGCGCGGGGTACCTTTAAGTGCTTCAGTAGGATGGCGTATTTATGGCGTTCATCCAATACATCCACCAACATGGTCTCCAGACACATGCGGAGTTCTGTATACTGGGCCCGGTTCTCTTGGGTGAAGTCGGGTACCATAGGCGTGCCAATGTATGACGCTGACTGTGGATACATCGGCGAGCGTTGGGGGAGAGGCCTCCTAGGCGAGTCTCCTCCCGCTCCTTGGTATGGGCTGGTACCGGCAGTGTACCATGGCCCGCTTGTCCAGGTGCTGTTCCTCGGTGCGGGTCGTGCGTCGTGCTCACCCGTGTATAGAGTCGGGGGTCTGTAGCGCAGCTCCGCGGGAGTATAGCCTGGGCTGTACCGGACCTCCTGGTCCGGTAGAGTACTGTGCTGTCGTCGGGCGTGGTTCTCCTCCTCTTCCTCTTCGTCTTCAGTTAGGTCATCCAGTGCTTGTAGTCTCTGGTTTAGCCTCTCCACAGGATATGCTGCTCCTTCCCGGTTGCTAGGTTTCGCTTGGACCGGTGGGGGGAGGTGGTCTGTGGGGGGTATAGACCTCGTCTGTTGGTCAAGTTCAGGGTTGTTTACTCGGCTAGGGGATGCCGCCCTGGAGGTGTGTCTAGACGAGTTCCTGGAGCCTCTGGCGGAGGGAGAGGGTGTTGTCCGTCTGATCAGCTGTTCTATTAGTTGCGCTTGCTGTCTGTCGCGCTCTGCGTCCCGTAGAGCACCAGCAGCTGCTCGCTGGCTGTCTGCTCGGTCTCGGGCCACATTCTCTTCCCTCTGAATGCGTCTTATTTCTAGACGTATATGCTCTTCTTCGCTCCGCTGCTGGATCTGCAGTCGGTCGCGTTCAGCAGCGGCGTTCAGGCTGATGAGGAAGGCCTGCTGTAGGGTCCTCTCTGCCTCGCTGGGAGAAGGCGGTTGTATAGGGGAGCCTTCCCTCGGGGTACTCCTTGCGGAGCCTTGGAGCTCTATCTCCACGGTGCTCTCCCCGTCTTCTTCCGTGCCGAGTTCTCTCTCGGTAGCGTTGTATTCCTCCCGGGACTCATCGGGGACTACTTCTTCAGTACTGGCGGGGTGTGAAGTCATGTCTGGTTCCCACTGGTCCCCACCGTGAACTTGGTCAGTTACATTAGAACCCGTAGGGGCCTCTATGGTCGGGGTAGTCTGGGCGTTGGGGTTAGACATACTTTCACTTTCTAGTTTTACCGCGTTTACTGTTAGTAGAAGACTAGGTTGTTGACTGACAGCGTAAGCCTCTAAGTACTGAGGGAGCCGTCGTTCGCGCTGCGGGCGTTGGTTAGGAGGATCGTTTCGTGGAGTGTTCATCATAGGCCATTTCAATATTAATAACACTATATTAATATTACACTAATTACCATCCGGCTCGAAGGACCAATTGTAACTGAGGGGTACAATTCCCTGACTGTATTACTAGATATGATACTTACTACCACTACCTTTGTACTTAATATTCGGCCACCCAGTACTCGGCATAAATATATTATGATGAACACTGTCACGTAGATGAAACGGATCCAACACAAATGTACGAATTAGAAATGGGTCTTTATTTCTACACAGCGATGGTGTGTAGAGCAAGCACTTAATCAAATCAATCACATTTATGAATGGGAATTAGTATGCACTTTTATGGCAAGAGTATTCGTCGGTATATCAATAGAGAATGTCCAATCTCTGAAGGCGCAGGTGGTACATATACGACCTGGAATAGTTAAGGAATAATAGCAATGATACTTTAATGATTATAGAACTGGATACACTAGGGGGGAATTCCGGTCGCTTGTAAGACAACTGGAGAAGGGGGGGGGGGGGTAGAGTCTGGCTGTATCCGTCTGGCCGAGGGTATCCTGGGAGAACCCACGGTTGTGCGGCTCGGTGCCTCAGCGATCCTCGATCCACAGATGAAAGCAGTTGGACTCTCTGTGGGCCGGCTTCCTTCGGTCCACGATGGAGAGACGTGAAGCGACCTCGTCGTGTAGAGCGTCTCCTCACCTGTCGTCCTCTCCGGGGGGGGGGTTTCCAACACACGGCAGTGTTGGTCTTTATCCATAGAATAATCACTGTATACAAAGCATAATCCGTGCCTGGGAAGGCGGGCTGTCGTCGGTAGAATAATCCGGTATGCAGGTCCACTCGCTCGTCGGCTCTGGGGCTCCTCGGGTGCAGCCTCACATGGGGTCGGCCACCCTGGATAAGCAGCCAGTTCTCTGCCCGAAACGATGGGGTACTGACTACGATAGTATTCTCACCGCACGAAGCACTACATATGAATAGACTATTATTAGCTTAATAGACTACGTCCAACTCGACGATATAGTGCCAAATATGACTATTCAAATATTAATATACACGATGTCTCAATACCGATGGTAGGCCGAACTTGGCCTTACTCCCACACGTGGCGTCGCGGGGAGGCTTTACGTCTGTCACTCTATTGGAGGGTAAGAAACTGGACTAAAAAGAAAGTCCTACTTTAGTAGCGCAGTATATATACGCACTATGAACAAATAGTACCGTTAGTGGTGCGGTAGCCAGATTCCTACGCGGAACTAGGACTTGTTCGTACATGTTGAGCGGTACGTTTGAACTGGGTCTGGGGGGTATGGCAGCCTGGCACCAAGGTCTCGACCAATAGTAGAATGGAGACTATTATGGGATGTTCAGTAGGCTAGAATGGATATTCAATGCATATTGTACAAGGAATATACAAGGGATATCAAGGAATATTAGAGAATATACAAATACAATTAAATATATATATATAATAAATATATATATTCGGTTTAATCTGGCCCTTCACAACAATTAGGATAAGGGTTCCCTTGATAAAGATGCATGAAAAGGCTGTATAATATACAACACCTGTAGCTCAACTGCAAAAACAGCTTTTTTGATTTGATTAGATTTGTATTTGGAAATTAAAAACATAAAAACGAATTATCTTGACCAATTTGTATTCCTGAGGATATCACCTAAAAGCATTAATTGAAACACTTATTTCCAAGGTGGTCCTCGATGGAAGACATAAAAACACAGCACATAGCCTACTCAACTGCTAATTTTTGCTCAACTGCAAAAATGTATGCCTACTTATGAGCCTACAGGGGAAAACACATTCATAACAGGCAGAAAAATTTATTTTCAGCCAAGTATGGTAATATTGTAAGTTTTGTAACTATTAGGATATATGGTATGGATTACTTACTCTTATAACTTATTACTAGTACGTAGCTCTAGTCTCCACCTACACAAATTGTTTTTGTGCTGTCCATTGATCATGCACCTTCACATGGTAGGCACATTAACTGTAGGTCAAACTCAACAAACAAACAAGCACACCATTGATTTAATTGCCATATAAATCACATACAAAGATCTAACTATTACTCCTCTCTGAACATGAATATAAAACAAGAAGGTGATCTATTAACTGTGTAAACCTTATGCAATATTCATCATTGATATTTGAATACTTGAAATCTGTATGAACTGAGTAGTTAGTATCAAATGAAATAAGATGGAACAGATCCATGCATTCATTGAATAAACAACTATTTGCTCATTACCAGTATGGTATTGTTTAAATTGTACAGTTTTTTGCACATCTTTGTCAGGGAATTCCAACCATTCTGGACCTGAATGTACCAGTTAATTGTAATCATCTCTCTCTCCTTATGTCTAGTCAAGCCAGGTTGTGGAGAGACAGGGATGAACAGGCTATAGACTACTTTGCCCGTCCTGAGCCTGCTATGATGCAGGTGTTTTTACATCACCACCCAAAACAAGATTCAGCCAAGAGCGAGGGAGTACACTGGTCCACTTGTCCATGGCACTTACTACCCAGCTTTGTAGTGGGTTGGGGGAATAGTACAGTCTGGTCTTGCCAGGTTGTGGAGGAGAGAGACAGGGATGAACAGGCTATAGACTACTTTGCCCGTCCTGAGCCTGCTATGATGCAGATGTTTTACATCACCACCCAAAACAATATTCAGCCAAGAGTGAGTGAGTACACTGGTCCACTTGCACTGGTACACTTGTCCATGGCACTTACTACCCAGCTTTGTAGTGGTTTGGGGGAATAGTACAGTAGGTACGCATCTTTAAGGGGACCGCAAGGATGGTTGATTGATTGATTGATTGATTGAAAACTTTATTAACAGATTGCAGAATGGGTACAGTACAGTACAGCTCAATACATACAATTGTTAAGGGGATGCAGACCAGAGAAAGACTTTCGTCTTGTTTACATCAGGGTCCCCCATTTTCAATTCATCGTAACATATATGACATACAGATAGACAGTACTGCTACATCTATACATTTATGACATACCAGATTTGCAAATACAGTACTGTTTGTGATACGAAAAGAGTCCAGAAAAGAAGTATATACATTTGACGTAGAAACTGTACATTGGAGGAGGTTGGGTAGGTGGGGGGGGGGGGTACTGTACATTGGAGGAGGGTGGGTAGGAGTGGGGGGAGGTTGGGTAGGAGGGGTGGGTGGGGGACACTGTACAACTGTACAAGCAACACTGTACATTGGAATATTGACAAGACCATACTTGGTCATTTTTACTGTACATTGGAGGGGGTTGTGTTAGGACGTTTACAGGGGCCAGTTTCGAATTGCAGTCTCCCGTAGGTGTTTTTTGAGAGTGTTTTTGAAAGTGGGTAGTGATTCACATTCCTTTACAGCTTTGGGTAGTGCGTTCCACATTGGTGTGGCATAATTGCGAAACGTGTTTAGTCCCTTGTTTGAGCCGAATCTGGGTTTAACATGATTTGTGGAGCTCCTGAAGTATCTTGAGCTTCATTTACCTATATCTAAGTTCAGTGATCGTATAGTCTTTTATATTACCCTTCTCCTGCATGGTTTGGTATTTCAGATGTTCGGTTCAATTAAAGGGAGGCGGACGAGGTGGTCAAATCAACAATCTGCGGTGTTTATTAATAAACCACAGCTTAGGAATCAAAACAAGTACATCGTCTCTTTGGTATATCTAATTGTCTCTTTCATGTGGCTGTTTGGTCCATGCTCCGATCAGCTAGGGCTGATCAGAGCTTTCTTCTCCGGTGCTGGGGTTGTTGTCTCTCGGTTCCCATGCCAACACGCGTCTTCTCTTAGTGGTTTGCTGGTCGTTCCTCGGCGGTCAGGCAGGGAGCGCTTGATTTTCGTCTCGGCGGAATCTGCTATGAGCCTCGGCTCTGTCATCTGGTGTCAATGGCTCTGAGTCTCCAGTCCCCCTCTGTCGGTGGAGGTTTCAGCATTCCAGGTCTGTCTCTCAGTCCCCAAGTTCCTTCTCGCTGTGTCTCAGGCTCGGCTCTCGAGTTCTGTGTGGCTCGCCTCCCAGGATCCTCTCCGGGTCTGTCCCCGGGTGTGTGTGTAGTCTCCATCTCGTCAGCCCTATTTAAACAGGGAAGAACAAGACCTCTCGCCTGCTTGTCTAGTGACGTCACTTCCACTATCTGGCTTTCCCTATTTGGCCACATTCCTTGTAGCAGGAACTTGTCTGCTGGGTCTTGCGTCAACATGTTACACTTATTCTGCTGACACAACCGTTCACCATAGAATCTGTCGGGCTGTTTAATCATTACTTGATGAGAGGATTAGTTTTTCACTGAGTAACACATCCTTATGCTTGTGACAAAATGTTTACACAGTGTAACTTGTAAGCTCTTGATTCACAGATAATAGCATACGTCCATCAATAGAAAATAGAATACTTTGTCTCTTGATTATCCAATAAGGAATCCTGTGTCATGGTTTCTTTTATCCTTATTATTCAATAGTTATTCTTTATTGTGACTACTGTTTTCCTAATAGTTTTCTAAGAGTTATGCCTACATGTAACTTATGAAATTGCTAAACCTATTAGTATATTATTGATTTGCACTGTTTTTAACTGGTGGCAGTTTCTGTGATGTGAAAGGAAGATTCCAACCGTTTTGGTGTCACCTTTCTTGACCTCTGTACCCTAGTCAGCAGCTGCTGCCGTTGTAACTTAAATTGCTTTGGCTTAATGTAAAAATGATCTTTGATCCCAACTGTTATTTTGAGTTTGGTTCCTGTTTCAAAGATAATTATATCCTTCCTTGTCTGTTTGAGGTGACCATTTCCCTTTAGAATGTGCTGTTTGGAACGGGGGTTTTACTCAATCTCTATAGAATGCCAAATGGTCTCCTGTTTGACGTATACAAGGCTATTTGGTTTAGTGACCTCTGTGGCCTTGCGGTAGGTAGCTATTTGACAGGGGGAGGGTTTCTCACAGTGGCCAGTACACTAAAATACCAACTCCTTTCTTGATTACCTCAATATAGTCTTGAGGGGTCATTGATTATCTTAAAGGTCAGCCATCTGGTCTGGGGAGTCAAACTGTCTACCCTCTTTCAACCAACATGGTGTTTTTCCGGCTCCTTCTTGTAACTCAACATTTTGGTACATTTATAGTTTGCTTTATTCATGTTTTCATTTAGAAATATACGACACTCCCTCTGGTGTTGTGATCGTGGTATTCACTGACCTTTGGGAAGTATTTTGACATGTACATGGGTACCTTGGTCGTGTAGTGTATCTTGTAGACCAGGCCCATTGCAAGTTGCTGTACTCTGTCGTCTACTCTAAGCCATCCTAGGTTGTCAAAGTGGGCAGGGGTGAGGTGGGTTCTAGGAGTAAGGTCAAGCAGTAATTTTGTTTTTAGCGCCTTTGAGGTGCTTTGGTACCATGAGGTGCAAGCATAGTCGTAGTACCCTTGAATGAGTGCTCCTGCCAGAGTCTTCAGGGTATTCTTGTTTACCAGTGAGGAGATCCGGTACAAGAATCGAGTTCGTTGGTTGACCTTTTTTATTACATTGGATGCCATTTTGTCACAGGAAAGATTTGCCTCTAGGATTGAACCCAGGTAGGTATATCTTCTTTCCTTGTGACAATATTGTCACCCACTGTAACTGAGAAGCCGTCGGTCTTGCTGAGTTTGTTATTTGAACCGAAGAGAATGGACTCTGTTTTGCCCATGTGTAATGATAGTTTGTTATCAGCGAGCCATATGCAGATTTTGCCTAGTTCCGAGCTGAGGGTTTTTTTCAACCTGTAACTTGTTATTGTCAAAGACCAGCAGGGCTGAGTCGTCCGCAAACAGGAACAAGTTGCAGTCACAAGCTGACGACATGTCATTTGCATAAATTAGGAACAGTAGCGGACCTAGTATGCTTCCTTGTGGAACACCACAGCTTACTGTGAGGGGGGGGGGGGATAGGGTACCGTTTACCTCCACCATCTGCTCTCTCCCCTCCAGGTAGGATTGCATCCAGCTCACTGATAGACTATCAAAACCAATTGCTTTTAGCTTGTCAATCAGAATGGTGTGATTGACAGTGTCGAAGGCCTTTTGTAGGTCCAGCATGACCATGCCGCAGTATTTGCCCGCGTCCACCTCTTGTTTGATGTGGTCGTTTAAATAGAGAAGGCATGTGTCAGTGGAGTGGGATGTTCTGAAGCCAGATTGGAATTCGTAGATTCGATTTTTTTCCTCAAGATATTTTTCGACCTGTTCGTATAAAAAAATGTCCATGACTTTCGAGATGGAGGTAAGGATATAAACAGGGCGGTAGTTGCCTGAGTCTAATTTACTGCCTTTTTTGTGCAGGGGTGTTACTCTCGCTATTTTGAAGTCCTTGGGGACGTGTCCCTGTTTTATGGAGAGGTTTATTATGTGTGTGATGACTGGGGTGATGGCGGCTGCTGAGTCTCTGAGGAATTTGGAGGGGATGTTGTCATGGCCAGTGGCCTTGTTAGGTTGGTGTACTGGTGGGTGGTGTCCGACCGATTATGGTGGGCCGGTCTGGGCCAGAAATGCCAGGGCCGATTTTTGGTCCCAGTCCAGCCCTGCTAGCGCAAGATGCCTTCATTTTCAAAAGTCAAATGTTAGCCGGAACTGAAATCAGGGGCAGCAGTAGAGGAACCGCAGCATTTCGCAGCAGGACCAATTTCGGTTTACCGATTTTGCCTTCAAAGTAAAAGCGTTTTTTTCTTTTTTTCTTTTTTTACTAGTTATGCAATGATGCATATTCAGTCAGAGGCACTTCGAGTTGAGTCCTTGACTACTGAGACCTTTGAAACAGATGCAAACATACAACACAACAAAAGCTCTTAGAAAATGACCACCTTTATTGGCCTCCTCAGTACTGAGTAGCCTGAAGTCTAATACAACTCCACAGTAATAGTCATTTGAAAGCAAACAGCATGGATTACTTACTCCTGGATTTCTTCCAGGTCTTTATACAAATATTTACTCTTTACTATAGTCTCTATATTTATTTTCACTTTTATAGTCTGTGTTCCTGAAAATGCATCTTATTTTGATTTGAATTACCTTTATTCTGAAAATGTCTGACAGGAAGTCCAAACCATTCTGCGGCTCTTGATCAACATAGGCTGCTACAGTTGCAGCTGCTGCTTCACGCTGGATAAATACAGTCCCTTTTCCTCCACACTTTATATATAAACACCTTCTGCGACACGTATGTCTACTTTGACAAAGGCCATGTCAAGTAAGTGAATATACTAGTTGTGGCTGTCGTCGTGTCGTTTAACAGATCTATGCAAATATGTCCTTACTAACGATGATTATGTCACTATGCATTGATTTTGTTATGCATTGCTTTTTTTCATTTTGTTTTACCGAAAACGAATTGCCGTTTACCTGGGTCATTGTGATTCCGCTTATAAGTTACCAATACAGATAATATAGTAGCCTACTGGCCACTGACGAGCAGCAAATTACAAGTTGCAACTCTTGATAAATGGTTTGCCATTCTTCTTTGCCTAGAATTTCGTCTGGCAGTGGTCCAGCTACATGTAACAAGTGTCAAGGCAGACAACCTGGCCAGGGCAAGGACGCTAGTAAAGGAAGCTGCAGGCCAGGGGACCAAAGTGGTGGTTCTACCTGTGAGTTAGTCCACTTAAGTTACTATACTTTAAATTGATCATTAACAACACAGTAGGCTAATATATGACAGTAACTGACCTGTCAGTCAACCTCACCACCTCCAGGAGTGCTTCAATTCTCCATATGGAACCAGCTTCTTCCCTGAGTATGCAGAGAGGATCCCAGGGGGAGAGTCCACTCAGATGCTGTCGGAGACGGCAAAGGAAAACGAGGTGTACCTTGTGGGAGGTAAGGAAAGGTCTAACAACTCTAGGCTGTCTCTCATTGTCCTCACTGCAGATCGTCTAGACTGTCTCATTGTCCTCACTCCAGATCGTCTAGACCAGGGGTGGCCACAAAAATTACTGTGGTACCACAAAGAGCCACACCATATACCAGCGTTTCTCAACCTTTTTTTTCAGTCACGGCACCCTTCATGTGTTTATAGGTCTCACCCTCTGGCCTCTGAAGTTGCTAATGTCTTTTTTATTTGGGCCTCACAGGGTTAAAAGTACCCTGTGAGACCCACGGTTGCAAAATTACAAAATCACTTAGCCATTTAAAAAAAATAATGTTTATTTAAAAAATGTTAAAGGGGAACTGTTTTACTATTTCTTTCACTATTTGGGCACTTTTACACAATTCCTGTGAGTCTATGGAACACCTAGGTTTTTTTCAAAAAAATGCATTGTTTTGTATTTCTAATCAAGTACTAAAAACCGCATTTTTCTAACTCAAGATCTTAAGCCGTTTTGAGGCTGGGCTCCAACCACTGTGTGGCCTGGTGCCAACTGCCACATCAACTGCCACATTATTATGCAGCTGAGAAATCTCTGACATCACAGATATGCACATTTTCAGATGACTCAGTTCAGTGAGGGTGAATATTGTGAGAGGAGAATTGGAAGAATGCGCCAATATGAGAATTAGAGACATAGATCCTATTAATATAAGTCCACATAGCTAAGAAACAATGGTAAACACTGAAAAAGGCCATTTATAAGATAGTTCCCCTTTAAGCACATGCAGGGAGCGAAATTAACTTTTTCACTCACCGGCCAGTGGCTGGTAGATGAGAAAAATCTATCCGCCAAGCATATTTCTTACCAGCCAATTTTTTTAATTTTTCTTTTTTTTATAAAATATATATATTATATAATCATACTTGTAGTTGTATTATCTGCGAGACATCGCCACCACGCAACAAGTCAAAATGCTCGCTATCTGCAAACAGCTCCACTGTCTGTGTATACTCGAGTAGCCTCCAGCTCCAGCAAGGATTCTCCAGCGCTGCAGCTGGACCTATACTGTAGCCTCCAGCTCCAGCAAGGATTCTCCAGCGCTGCAGCTGGACCCTACTGGAGCTAACGTGTACTAGGGGTGGACGGTATGGTCTAAAATTTATATCACGGTATAATTTGAAGCATAGACGGTAACGGTATATATCACGGTATCAGTGTTTCCGTTAGAATAATTTTTTTTGCCTGATAGGCAGGCTATATAAAGAATGACATCCTCAAGGCATGTAGATTTATAATATTTTAACTTAAAACTAGGCTACTTTTGCGTATAAAGTCATTATATTCCAAATAAAATAAGTCCCGAGTCGAGACTCCGTGCTGCTCCCATTGCAAACAGCGGGGCTGGATTTTGCTAGAAGCATATGTAGCTGCAGAGCCGCAGAGCCAGTGGCCCTTTCAGGTCGTTCAGCCGTTTGGTGGGGGGGCGCTGTTGAGCGGGCCTGTGACCAGACCTGAAAGAGCACTGGCTCTGCGGCTCTGCAGCTGCATGCTATTTCGCAAATCCACTGCTGCAGCCGTCCTCCCGTCGTTATCATAACACTACACACATATCATAATGTTTACAGCAAACTGTAGTTGATCACCAGGTATGTTTTTATTAACGTAGAATAATTCATATAAGAAAAACGATAGGTAAGATCTCTTACCTTTCTCCACTGGTTAAAAATGCCAGGAACTGAAATTGAAACTTGCTGTGCGCCGCGGTGATATGTGTTTATTATGAAATGACAATTGCGTGTTGACACGCCCAGTGCGCCCACTGCGCGAAGCCTCCTAAATAACTTTTTCCAGTTTGCACATATCTATTATGTAAGGGATAATGTATAGCTACGAGGTCATTGTCGCAAAATAATTGACCGACACAGAGTTTAAAATACCGAGGCGCCGCGCCGAGGTGTTTTAAACGTAGTGAAGGTCAATTATTTTGCGACAATGACCGAGTAGGCTATACATTATCCCGCTTATTACATGGCTAACTTACTAACAATATACCTAATTCATTTGACAAATCGCAGTTGTTCTGTGGCTCTGTCAGCCCAAATAAAGTGATTATTATTATCGCGGGCAGCCTCCGCTGTGTTCTGGCTCCGCTCGTCGCTCCGCCCCCTGTCATCGCCGGCACGGCAGTGTCTAATTGCACTGAAACAGTGTGTCAGTGGGCTTGATTGCGAACAGCTGCGCTCTGCGGTCATTATTGAAAAATCTGCGGTCATTATTGAAAAATAATGACCGCAGTCGGGGGGCTGTTGACCAATCACAAGCAAGCATTTCGGCGAATGTGAAAACGCCATGTAATAACTATGACTAATTCGATCTATTTTTAGGGGCAAATGCGATTGAAATAGTCACGCTGTGGTTACATGACATCATTGCTATTTTAGAGCTGCTCTACCGGTTAGACGGTATAGTCAAAATCCATACCGTAGAGCAAATTCATACCGTTTATACCGTATACCGTTTATACCGTCCACCCCTACTAGGTAGCTACCTATCCAACGGAGGTATTATGCACTACTAGACTTGCTGGAGCATTTGTTGATATCGGGAGCTATCAGTACCTAGCCGGCTAGATAACGGACAATGCCTCAGTATTAAACTAAAAGTGAATAGTTGACTGGGTCATTTTGTAACGGTAGCTAACGTTAGACTCTAGCCTCTCTGTTTACATGGGGTTGGGAGGGGCTGGAGGAGGGAGGAGCAGCGCGTTGCATGTCTGTGTGCTTGACAGCGAGTGAGAACTCCGCTAAGAATTGGATCATGTTATTCAATCGGTTTTCACATGACTGTTTCGTTGCCCGCCACATGGCGGACAGACCTCTCAGTCCCACCCGCCAAACGTAAAATCTGCCCGCCAATGGCGCTTGGCGGGCTTTAATTTCGCTCCCTGAGCACATGTATAGTCAATTGGTCCTGTTGTTCAGCCTCACAATGCTATTTGATAGTAAATGTGTTTATATGTCCCACCCTCTGGCCTCTGAAGTTGCTAATGTCTTTTTAATTTGGGCCTCACAGGGTTAACCTCTTAAGCCCGAGATATACAGTAAAAGTGTATATTTTCAGCATTACGTTTGTTTACCAATTATTTTAACTGTTATTAGTGAAATATAAGATTATAGAAATCTCAGGGCATTGAGTCGGAAACCGGCGCATATTGACAGGAGGAAGTGGCACATCCAAAAGTGAGTGTAGTCTTTTGAAGGAAGAGACTCGGGGCTTTCAAATTTAGAAAAACTACCCTACCCAGCTCACACCAGCCCCTGTCAATCATCTGACTTCTGAATTTACTTTTTAATTTCTCTTATTTTTTGGGATTATCTCTCACAAACCTGAACGTTATTGCCATAAAACGGAACGCAGTTAGTTTCTCTACATTTCTGTGAACGTCTTGCAAAAAACGGTGTTGCAATATGATGAAAAATGGTGGAGAAATTTACGTTATAAAAAAGATGGCAGAATTCAGTACTGTATCTACAAAACCTTCTGTTTAATCATCTTCCCTTTATTCATTTGCTTAGATTTTTCAGGTCTGGTAAATTTTAGCATGGTGTTATTCACAGTCAAAGATAATTTTTTTTTAAATAGAATTGATATTCTCCTTTGGTTCATTACAATTTACTCAAGCCTAGTAACAGACACACTATTTCTGACACTGATCCATATATGTCCCTAGATTCAGATACCAAGAACATGCAAATGGACCATTTAAAAAAAATTGTAAATGTTTATTCTACGTCCTTATGGAATGAGTGACATAAAAAAAAAAAAGGTAAAAAGAATTAAAAAAAAAATGTATTCTTTATTTTTTTTTATGGATGGAAGAGCCGCACATTGATGGGCAAAGAGCCGCTAGACCCCTGGTCTAGACTGTCTCATTGTCCTCACTGCAGATCGTCTAGACCAGTGGTCACCAACCTTTTTAAGCCCAAGATCACTTTTTTTTCTTTTTTTTGGTGAAGGCAAGATCTACCGATTGAAGCGTTGAGAGAAAAAGACAGCCAAGATTGTACTTTAAACTAAATGACTTTTATTTGCCTGTATTCTAATTACATGCAATGCTTTGGTCCAACATTAAAACGTCAAAGTAGAACTATTATGTACTTTCTCAGTCAGTGCTAAGTGCAGCATCACTTTTCACATCAAAACAAAAGTAGAACTGTAATGTGTACTTTCTCAGTCAGTGCTAAGTGCAGTCATCTTATGCAGCATCACTTTTCACATCAAAACAAAAGTAGAACTGTAATGTGGACTTTCTCATATTATTAACATTGACAAACATATTTACAATTAGCATTTTATAAAGTAGAACTGTAATGTGTACTTTCTCAGTCAGTGCTAAGTGCAGTCATCTTATGCAGCATCACTTTTCACATCAAAACAAAAGTAGAACTGTAATGTGGACTTTCTCATATTATTAACATTGACAAACATATTTACAATTAGCATTTTATAAAGTAGAACTGTAATGTGTACTTTCTCAGTCAGTGCTAAGTGCAGTCAGTGCTAAGTGCAGCATCACTTTTCACATCAAAACAAGTAGAACTGTAATGTGGACTCAGGGTAAGATCTAATTTTTTTTTTTTTTTTTATTAATTTTTAATTTTCATGGAAAGATCTACAGGGACAGTCTCAAAGATTGACCAGTCGATCAAGATCGACGGGTTGGTGACCACTGGTCTAGACTGTCTCATTGTCCTCACTGCACTGCAGATCCTCTAGCCAGGGGTTCTCAACCTTTCTGCTGCCAAGGCACCCCTGTGTTCAATAAAATATTCCAGGGCACCCCTACATACGATAAAGACTTTTCCGGTCCTGTCTTTTTGCTACAATGATGACAAAAGTGCTTGCTTTCAAAATAATGTTTATTTAAGAAACCGGGAAACACATTTGTGTGTATATATGCCTATATAATGCATTATTAACAGGTGTTTCAGGTCTAAATGGCTTAGTACTGTTGACATTACACTGCTTGTAGTAGTAAATCAAATAGCATATTTCTTTAAATAAAATTACAGAAAATGATCACTAAAGTGCACACTTTTCCATAAAAATAGCATATTTGGATAAGTTTGACCATTTCTCAAAAACAGAAAATCATGTATTTTTTTTTAAATACAGAAAAGGATCACCAAGTTACCATTTCTCAAAAAATATAAATAAATACAGAAAATAAGCACTCGTTCACTCGGTGGACATTTCTAGCTCAATGCGAGGTCTGCTGCTGCTGGCTTATAATATGGTCAATACGTGGGGAGATCTTTGACAAGGCAACACGCATGTCATCCTCAAGGCTCCGGAAGGTTGGGGATCTCACCCTCAACATTGAAGGCTGCTCCATCTCCCCATCCCCTAAGGTCCGCAACCTGGGCGTTATCCTGGACTCTACCCTTTCCTATCAATCCCATGTCAATTCCCTCACCAAATCCGCCTTCTTTCACCTCAGAAACATTTCTAGACTCCGACCATCACTTTCCGACACCACAGCTGAGACCCTCATCCACACCTTCGTCACCTCCCGCCTGGACTACTGCAACAGGGTCCTGTCCGGGGTCCCAAGCAAAACCCTGGACAGGCTCCAGTATGTTCAAAATTCAACTGCCAGGGTTCTAACCCGCACCAAACCCTGGCAGCACATCACCCCCACCCTCATCCACCTCCACTAGCTCCCCATCAAATCCCGCATCACCTACAAAACCCTCCTGCTCACCTACAAATCCCTTCACGCCCTGGCACCTCAGTACCTCACTGACCTCCTCCACCCCTACACTCAGTCACGGTCCCTGTGATCCACGGACACTGGTCAGCTCTCCATCCCCCGAACCAGACTACGGACGTTCGGGGACAGAGCTTTCAGTGTGGCAGCTCCCACCCTCTGGAACTCCCTCCCCGCATAACTCCGCACCGCCCCAACTCTGGACTCATTTAAAAAAAAAAAATGCTCAAACCCCACCTCTTCAACTTGGCCTTTAACCCCTAACTTTCTCACTTTATATGTATATGTTGTGTCTGTCCACTATGTTTGTTAATTTGTCATCCCCCCCCCCTATGTAAAGCGACCTTGGGTCCTCTGAAAGGCGCTATATAAAACGAAGTTATTATTATTATTATTATTAAGGCTCAACTTGGCCCTATATTTTGTTTTCAGAGCTGTCATGGATGAAAAGCCAGCTTCACACAGATATGTGGTGCTGAATGGTATCAACACCTTAACTGCTGCATCATGAGATACTTGGTACTCAGCACCACACTCTGAAACTAGCTCTCCAGGTGGTATCAGATGAGATTTCAATGAGTTCTTCCAAGAGTTTGGATGGAGATGTGTCGGGAAGCTTTGTCTCAATGTTGTCTGTAAAGTTTTTTTTTATCCAGAGTAACTTGGTGATCCTTTTCTTTTTTGTATTTTATTTTTTAAACAAACGCATAAACAAACATGACAACACACGATAAGATATACAAGCATTAGTTGACAGTGCACATCCAATGAAATCACCATTTAGTTAATTGTCTTATACAGGATATACCCTTAATACCTGTTATCTAAAAACCTACACACATATGCTCTAGCTCGTACCCCCCCCCTCCCGGACCCCCCATTGGATAATCCATCCATTATCCCTTGCTCCTAACCAGACACTACCATTATATGCTAGCTTTTATTTTCTCCACCACTTCTAACCACAATGTCATTTTGGATTCATTGAGACCCAAAATTCTTGCTGTAGATATTTCTTGATGGATCACATCGAGATATGTAATAATCCAGACCTTTCGGCAATTTTTTTCCGGTTGGAACCATTGTGATGCTATCAGCTTTTTAGCCACTGTGATACCCGATAAAACCAATCTCTTTAGCTGTGGATGTACTGCACACTCAAAAACATCATTCAGCAGTAATACAGAGGGGTGTACAGGTATATTCCAAGTTAAGAGATTTGATAATTGCTGGGTCACCTCTTTCCAGAATATCTTAACTGGTGGGCAGTCCCAGTACATGTGCATAAATGTCCCCTCGTCCCCATTTGTACATAAGGAGCATTTGGAGTCTTGTATAAGACCAATTTTTTTCAGTCTTATAGGAGTCAAGTATGTCCTGTGAATATAGTTAAGATTGATTGGGAGCCGCAGCTGATTGGCTCCGGAGCCGCAGCTGATTGGCTCCGGAGCCGCAGGTTGCCGACCCCTGCTCTAGACTGTCTCATTTTCCTCACTGCAGATCCTCTAGAGACTCATTGTCACTTTCATGAACATTGTTACTCAGCTGAAAGAGTTCTACCCTTCCTGCTGAAGTGTCGTACAGAACTTGTAAGTCGCTTTGGATAAAAGCGTCAGCTAAATGACTAAATGTACATGTAAATGTCATTAACTCAAGCGCCAGGGGTCGCGGTCTACCTTCTGGCTAGAACGCCATCGCTTTAATCAATGCGGAGACTGCGAAATTTGCGAGTGCTTAAAATATATCTTATATTATAACTATGGGTCTAATAACACCATCGATTGTCAGTGAGTTGCTTCTGGTCAACATGCAAAAAACTGATTGTTTTTTCATCCGTACATTTCCGTTTTATACCGTTTTGAATATGAGTATAGTTTTGGTGATTCTTAGTAATCCCAGGAAAAGACGCGATAATAGCGTTTTAGTGGAATGCATTTATCACGTTGTAATTTTTCGCCTGATTATTGAATCTTCCTGAAATCAACGCTAGATTATCGTTATTATCCTTCCTCATGCAAGAATGAAACGGGGTGCTCGCCCCCCCCCCACCGCAGCCAACGGTAAACTGCACACACACAGTCCACACACAGCTTCGATCGCGGGAGAAAGAAATATCAGATCAACGCAAGATTTGACATATAGTGTTCTTACTTCTTACCTTGTCTCTGATGTAATGCAAAGAAAATAATCCAATTATCTGATCGCCATTCCAAATACTGCTCGTGGAGGTCCGTCCCACGTTGTCCGGCATTGCATATGAAGGGGGGGGGGGGGGGCAGCCTCGCAGATGTATCATTGTAAATGCTCGTCCTGCTGTATGGCTATGGGTCTAATACACCTGTCGATTATTTATTTTTATTTTATTTAACCTTTATTTATCCAGGCAATTAATTATTCATCGGTACATTTCCGTTTTATACCGTTTTGAATACGAGTATAGTTTTGGTGATTTCTAGTAATTCCAGAGAAAGACGCGATAATAGCCCTTTAGTGGAATACACAAAACACCTTGTAATTTTTCGGCTGATTATCGAATCTTCCTGAAATCAACGCTAGATCATCATTATTATCCTTCCTCGTGCATACATGAAATGGCCCTCGTAGCGCGGCCTTTTTGCGAGCTCAGACCCATTCCCAACGATGGATCAGGCTGGATGGATGAAAATGAATGGATATCGCTAATAAAATAAATAACGATTAAAACCCGACTATACTCATGATTGGCGCTCAAGCGATGGCGAGTCAACCCGACTATCATCGTGACTGGCGTCCAATGAGTTAAAACCAGAGTTTTCTCGTGATTGGCGCTGAACGGTTTGACGAGTTAACCCGACTTTTTCCGTGATTGGCGCAGAATGAGTTAATGACAATGAGTCCTCTCATTGTCCTCACTGCAGATCCAGGTTGAGCGTCCTAACAGCTTGGTCACACCACCACAGTCATCTCTGCATCCATTTCCTTCCTTTTGTGGTGTAATTTACTGTATAACTTAATTTTTTCTGTTGCACCTGTTGTCCTGCTGTTTCTGTCACTTGTCATAGCCTTGTTGTTGTTTTGTATTTATGACTTAATTTGATTCAATTCCTTCCCCCTCCTTCCTTCCAGGATTCAGGATTCACAGATTACTGTGACTACTATATATTATTTTCTTAATTGACCTGTGTGATTGCATGAAAGTCAAAAGAAACTGAGGAGATGTTCAGAGCACTAGGATGCATAGACGGTAATGGTTAAAGATGTGCCTTGTGTTTCTCAGGCTCCATCCCTGAGGAGGATGGTGGGAAGCTGTATAACACCTGCTCAGTGTTTGGTCCTGATGGAGGCCTGCTGCTTAAACACAGAAAGGTACACATGAATGACCTGCATCACAAGACGAGATCTATCCCTGCTGGTGAAAGATATTGTTGAAAATATCTCAATAGGTTCAGGGGCCCATTTCAGATGGATATAATGCATTATATTAACCTCGTCCAATTCACAATAAAATATAATGTTTTAGGCAAAGAATCAGGCGAGAAGCTAGCCACTGTGCCAAACTCGCCACGACACAGCTCAACTAGACCCTGGTGATATGATATCCATTACTTGGTTCATGTCAGGAGCAAGGTTTCATCTATAAGGTGACAGATGAAATTACTTTGCCAGTGAACATCTTTCTGTGTTGGTGATATGTCTTTCCAAGCGTTTCCTTCGTGCACCAGCTATCCATATTGGCACAAAGCGCACATGTTTTGTCAATCCACCCAGGGTGCATTTGCTTTGTCAGTCCAGAGCCCTGCTAGCGGGCGAGGCCTGTTTCAATTGAAACGGGTGAAACATAGCTAAAGCTACCAATGATGAGGACACTACTCAAACTAATTGTAGCAGTGCATCCAGTTGACCAATCTCAAGCTCCATCCTCTTTTCTTGATTCTCCAATCACAACTCCAATCACAACTGTTGGAGGATCAAGAAAAGAGGGCGGGGCTTGACATCTTTTTCCATCTTTTTCTCGTCCCTTTCACTGATCAAGATTCACCTCTTTGACATCGATATTCCAGGGAAAATCCGCTTCCAGGAGTCGGAGACGTTGAGTCCGGGGAGCACCTTGTCAACGTTTGACACGCGTAGGTATCTGTTTGACTTACAACCTACCCTGGTGGTAGCCTAATATTTTAGTATGTTTGTCTATTATGCTGTTGTTACCCATAGGTTGTTTGAACATCCTATTCTATTCTAAAATCTAGTTGGCTGGTAAAAGGACAAAACTGAAGGTGAATTTGGAGACTTCCCAGCCACTGTAGTCTGTCTTGAGAAGTTGACCAACTTTAGTGTTTCTTGAAAAAAAGAAAAATTCTCTTTCAGCGTTCTGTAAAGTGGGCGTTGGGATCTGCTATGACATGAGGTTTTCAGAGCTTGCACAACTCTACAGCAAAAAAGGTAAGTAGGATTGAAAGTGTGACATGATGGTAACTGTGATGTTACTACAGCGCAGCGGTGTAAATGTACAGTGGTCTCTCTGTCTTCTCCTTAAACCAGGCTGTCAGTTGTTGGTGTATCCTGGGGCTTTCAACATGACCACCGGTCCTGCCCACTGGGAGCTGCTGCAAAGAGGAAGGTCAGACTCTCATTCTGAATGAAAAGTTTAATTCACTGGAAGCTCATAGTCGTTTTGGAATTTTGACATAGTTTGTTGTGCTCTGAAATTACTTGACAGTGGATTTAAGATAAGATAAGATATTCCTTTATTGATTCCCTTGGGGGAAATTTGGGCGTCATAGCAGAATGGGGGAGGGGGGGTACAGATATGGGCAGGGTAAGTAGTAAAACATAAATATAGGCAATAAAATTGTATCTGAATATAAACATTTATGTGGGATTTTGGTTTTACAGTACTTAATTATGTCATATGTATTTTCTTATAAAATATGTATATATCAAGGTGTAACAAATTTCTATAAAAAAATATTATCATCCCATTGTTTCCTTTGGGCTAAATTGTCTTGTAAATTATATTTTATATGTTAGACATCTTTAGATTTGCTTTTCTTTTACAGCAGGCTCCATTTACAGTAAAACTGTGTCTGTTCCTTTGTCTGTCTCTTTGTCCTTTGTAGAGCTCTTGATAACCAGGTATATGTGGCCACAGCATCACCTGCAAGAGATGAAACATCTTCCTATGTAGCCTGGGGTCATAGCACTGTAGTAAACCCATGGTAAGAGTTGCTCATTCAATGGGAATTATTTCTACTCTCTCCCAAAGCCAGAAACCAGAGAAGTAAGAATCAAACTTGTGATGTCATCTAATATAAAGTCTGGAGCTGCTCCATTGACGATGAATGGGAGAAATTTTTTTCGGACCCACGGAACGTTTGTTTGTTTGTTTGTTTTTATATCCAAATCAGCTTTATTCTATAGTAGTGGTCTCAGAAAACGATGAACTCAGAACATTTCCCTGAGTGCTCTCGCTGTCATCTATAAAATCTTCCCCAATTCATTGTCTATGGAGCAGCTTCAGACTTTAGACTTGATGATCACAAGTTTGAGTTTTAGGATTCCAGTTTGGGGATTTGGGAGAGGATTCTTATTTTCACTAATATTTTGTTGTACTGTCTTAGACCAGAGGAATAACATGTATGAATTCTGAAATTAGGCGTAGTTCCGCTTTAATACAGTCTCCCATTGGTAAATATTGACTATTACCTAAAACAACATTGAAACTACGGACGTGTCATCCAGTGTGGATTCTAGTCACTTACTGTGAGCGACCTGGGCCCTATTCCCCGTACCTGGTTCAACTAAGTCGATCAAGAGTCCCATTATCCAGATTCAATTAACCCGATGTTTGAATCCGGGATTTTCCTGTTCCTCGAACGCTGATTCAGTCTCGTTCATTTGAACCAGACTTGAGACTCAGGATAATTGCGCGCGGCCGCCTCAGCTGAAAAGACAGCAGGTGTCGATCGCAGAAATCCTGATTTTCTAACGGCATTGATTGATTGATTGATTTAAAACTTTATTAACAGATTGCAGAATGGGTACAATGCAGTACGGCTCAATAGCCTCGCAGACAAGTTAAATGCATAATCTATAGGCTAATTTTAAGTCCCTCATTACCCCAATCAATCAGATTATATTTCTTTAAACGTGCCTGCTGGCAGTAGGCTTATGGAATGAATAATCAAATGAGATCTTGCTAGCGAAAATAATTAGTTCAACTCTTTCAGAATAAGGATAAAAACAAGCCCAAAGAGTATCTAATTGATAAGAATTAATAGATTCTTATGAGGATATCTGCACTGTATGCGCTCGGCTTAGGTAACATGTACTTTATATATAAATACAATTTTCAAGGCGCGACCCCCGAAATAACAGAGAGGCTTGGAGCCGGCTATACAGTTTCACTATTAATCAGGTTTTAATCTGTTTCGGACATAATCCATATGCATTGAATTGATTAACCTTTGGTTTATACCAGTGACGCATGTTCATCATCAGATAACAGTGAATCTAACTTCATTAGACGGCCGACGTACGGCTCTCTTGTCCATTAATGGATATATAATGGATATTTTATTTATCTGGCACCGTGGTGTAATGGTTAGTACTTATACCTCTCACGCGGAGGCGGACGACCCGTGTTCGAATCCCCCCTTTTTCTAAATATTTTTTTCTTTTTGCGATGTAAATGCTTCAATTTGGTGCACTGTGAGAGCTATATAAAGAATGACATCCTCAATGCATGTAGATTTATAATATTTAAACATAAAACTAGGCTACTTTTGCGTATAGTCATTAATATTACCGTATATTCCAAAAAAAAATTATATTAGAAACGCGGGGTTTCGAACTCGGGTCGTCCGCTTGACAGGAATGAGCACTAACCATTACACCACTGTGCCAGACAAAATATATCCATTATATATCCATCAATGGACAAGAAACCTGTGTTTCTAATATTTTTTTTTTGAATGAAGTTTTATCTCTTTTTCTCAAATGCATTAATGTGACGTCAACGGCTCATTCAATTGCTCAAATCCGTCAAACAGCGCATCTCATCAGACATTTTAATCCCAGTTACAATATCACAATAACGTGTGAGTGATGATACAATTCAACAATCCTCAGATTCCTCGTAATTCATAATCCACAAAGACCACAATCCACGCATAGACACTTTATGCTTGAATGAAACACAATCCGGGCGCTCCGTTAAGCAAATCTACAGCGGAGAATATATGAAACTAATCAGAGCCAAACAGCCGATAGGTTTCATTCATTAAAAATATCCCAGCGGGATTCACATTTGCAATGCGCCGTTATTAAAATAACCACATGCAGCGTGTATCGCGACTCCGAGCGCCGTATATGACGTGCATTATTTTATTTAGGACAAAGTAAATCTATAGGCTGAATATGATTTATTATCAGCATTTAGTTCTATTATTATACATTTCAAAAGCCCCCTCTAGGAAAACGAAGCACAAAAACATAATTCAGAATGGTATAATGGGATCTAGACTGTGAGAAATATTTCAGGAAGCGAGCTGCATTTCTTTGCGAGGGCGTGGCCATGCAGGTTATCCAGCTAACTGAACTAAACCCTGCCCTCGACCAGGTTCAAACTTTCTGATCTGTTACCATGGTGATTTAGAAAATCCGACTTCGGGGAACGGAAAGGTCTGGCTTAAGTCAAGCTATGCTGAAAATTATCCGGCTAACTCAGTTAGCCAGGTACGGGGAACAGGGCCCTGTAGTACTGAGTTTCCCTCGGGATAAATAAAGGATTTCTATAATAATATGCTAGGCTATACTATGCTAGGCTATAATATGCTAGTCTATACTCCCTTGTTACCATATCCCTGGTATTTTATGGTTGTTGGTGGCTGTTGAAATGGGTGGTGATTTGTCATTACAGGGGTGAGGTGATCTCCAAGGCTGGGTCTGAGGAGGCTGTTGTTTATGCTGATATTGGTGAGTGCTCATTCCTGACGAGGTTATTGATCACTCAGGGTTGTTATATTGTAGACTGATTTCTGTGGAAGCTTTGAAAAGCAATGAAAATCGACTAATAAATAAAGCCCCTCAATTTTTGCTAACAGTGAATTGCATGAATTGAAGTATTCAGGATAGATGGAGATCGATGGCATGAAAAGAGATGGATTGCAATTGATCTCAAATCTCAAACTCTCCACTGACGTTTTCTCAGGCTCATAATAACTTCTGTATCTGTGTGTCGCTTGTTTTCTCCAGATCTGCAGTATTTAGCCGACGTCCGCCAGCAGATTCCCATCACGGCCCAGCGGCGTAGTGACCTCTACTCCGTGAACGCTGTGCAGGAGGGCTGCTGAACCTTCACCTTGTAGCCTCCAGAGACACTGAAAGGTCCACATTCACAGACCCCAGTACGAGGTGTTATAGATCACGTCTTGGCTGCACCAAGATGAGCAAATTCATATTTGATTGTCATTAATTGACAGGTGGTGCCTACATGATTACAGAATTGTGAAATTGGTCTCTTTTTTATGATGAAATAGTAGTCAATGCTCAGCTAATCAGCGCAAACTAGTATACATATTCGGTATATACTATGAAAGGCTCTGATCAATAATGAATTCACGAGTGTGAAGTCGGACTCTCTTGACATTAACCGATCCAACTGAATTATTATGATTATTTTCTAATACCTTAACTTTTACTCAATGACAATTCAAATCTATTTTTGGAATTACATTCACACAAGAGAAACTAATTATTTCCCATTTTGCCATTTAGATAAGATAACATATTCCTTTATTAGAATGATCTATTCTGGCTGTGTATTAGTTTATCAAATGAGCAGGGTAAAAAGAAATGGTAGCGATAGTGGCTTCGGGGACAAATGTGTCACAGCTTTGTCACACAGATCTCTTACACGAAACGAAGAAAGCGACCAGGTCGTAGAACCGGTTTCAACGTCTTTATTTGTGCATGAAGCTCAATAAGCCACCCTTCCTTTGGAAACAGTGCAGAATCGACGGGAGTGACATGCATGTAAACATGCAGGGAATGTACTTTGCATTTTGAGTACTTTGCATTTCGTGAAGAGACATGTTGATAATTAAAATGTAAAACAATTACTTGTGATGCTCTGGACTAATGAACTGTATTTACAATAAATCTACTCCCCGCTCCCTTTCACATTCATTAGAACATGTTTTAGAAACGAGTGCGATGGCTGAACATTAAAGTGACATCTTTGTAGCAGCGCGCACATAATATTTACAAAAGCATGGCTCCATTATCTCAATCTTAAACCAGACCAGGTCACTGAGTATTTATCACACCGTTCACACATCCGTCTCAGTCAGAGAGTTCACTAGCTCCAAGTCCATCACCGCCGTCTCCTCTGCGTCCTCGGAGGCGTGCTTGTAGCCTAAATGGACAAAAAAAAGTGACGAGACTCATGTTATCCACACAGACCAGTGTTTCTCAAACTCCCAGGTGCCAGTCGCTGGGATGTTCCTGACTAGTTGTAACAGGAGTGGGCCCTGACGGTCATAATATTATTGCTTGATGGTCCCAAAAACAAAAAGACTCCCCAAGCGCCAGAGAAATTAGACCACATAATATTGCACTCATTTTGAATTTCTATCGAGCAACATGATACGTCTTTCAACTCCTGACCTACTTCTGTATTCGATTTTATTTATGTCTCATTGGTGCCGCAGTTTCGGTTTCCTCTAGGCCAGGGATCGGCAATAGGCGGCCCGCGGGCCGAAATGGGCCCGCCAGCAATAATTTCTGGCCCGTCAGGTTATTTTGAGAATATGATGTTTATTTTACGCACAGGAAATATTCACTCGTTGTGACGCCAGAGTGTCTTTTGAAGCTGTATCTATCTATTCATCATATCTATGGCTGTCACTATAGCCAATTGAAATGCTAGAAATGGTCACATGGACTGGGAGAACCAATGGAATTTCACTTTCACTTCCGCGTTTGGGATGCCGGCGAGCGAACGTTTGCAAAAACAAAACAAACGTCTTTGAATAACTTCTTTGCAATGCAACGGGGAAATATGATGAGCCAGAAGAGGAGCTTACGACCTATAAAGCTTATTTTAATAAACAGGTGTCATTCTTAAAATACGGGTTTATCGCAACAGGTAACTCTTGCAATAAGCAACCGGTGACTCTCGCTTGTTGACATGGCAACACGAGCAAGCAACTGTGTTCAAGTTGGGTGGGCATTCAACGCGAGTGGACATTTAACATGTTATTAACATGGATTTTGGAGGACCGAAGCAGAAACAATATCAAGTCCAGGGCAGGGCTGCCTGCATTATGCCGGTGAGTGTTGTGTTTTAATAATAATAATAATACATTCGATGTATAATACACCCGCTGTGGTGCTTAAAATCAAATGCACCCTACTGATCTCGATTTATAATGCGAGCACCTGCATTAAAATCAAATTACTGATCTGTTCATGTGTAATGCACTGTCTGAGAGGCACTTTATAATAGAAAAAAGACAGTGCAAACATGTATATGTCGTTTTTTTTTTTACAGTTAAAAAATGTTCACTTATCATTGGCCCGCCACACAATGGCTTGGGGAAAATTTGGCCCGTTTGCAAATCTAATTGGCGACCCCTGCTCTAGGCTACTACATCACTGCTGGTCCAGTCAAACATTTAAAAGAGAACACCAGTCAACTTAATAGTTCATATATGTTTTTCCATGGTCTAGGATAGTTAAATCAAACAACTTTATCCTAAACCTATAAAACTCCAAAAAAGAACCCAAGAAAGACCAATCTGGGATGTACAGACTGGAAACTGCTTCATTTACAATGGAATACTTGTGGACTAATCAAATGCTAACCTTTCTGTAACAGAAATGTTACTCGTATTACTAAGAAAACCTTTTAGTTTTTTGTATTTTTACACTTTCTATCAATGACATCACAATTCTAACAGTGGGACCTGTAATTTTACAGCCATATGGTACAGAATGTTCACAAATACAAACTAACTTGTTTTAGGGGATGAATACAAACAAACTTGTCTTAGGGCATGAATACAAACTAACTTGTCTTAGGGGATGAATACAAAATAACTTGTCTTCTGAATACTAGTTCAGAGGTGATTCCCTTTTAAAGGTGCACTACACTATTTTGGAGGAGGTGGATTTGTTTGCAGAGCCTGAAAAATACATTTACTGTAATTCTTAGAATTATTCTATCTTAAGTCAAGTCAAGAGTTTTAATTGTCACGGCATACAGGTATACAATGAAAACAAAATTATTCTGAGGCACTGTGAACCAAGCGCAAGCCTAGAATATGTTTAACAAAATTACGGGCCCTGCCTGAAATAGTAACTTTTCAGGTAGCTTCAAACAGTGTTCCAGGGATCCAAATGTCCTCTGAGGACAGTTTGTTTATTCAGTTGTGAAAATATACCTTAGAAATTATTAGGGCTGACCTCGACTAGTCGAATAGTCACCTAATCAATCGAAAGGAGCCGTAGTCGACTGCCAACCTCTTAGTCGAATGACTAATTTGATCATTCTTTCCAAAAGCAAAGAGGTCTAGAATCGTGGCTAACGCTAATGGTGTGCATACCAGCGAGGCTAACTGCCTAAGAAAACGGGCACAGAGGCACTGAAAGAGGATTTCACCTGTCTAACACACTAGACAAATATCAAGATGTATCCATCAGTGGACCAATTGCATGCTTTCGCAGAGGACAAGAAGCCTTCAGTCGACTCCTTCAGACATTAAGCACCTCCCACAGCCCAAATGTAATGCAAAAAAATATGTATATATATATATTATTTTGCATTCAGTCGACTATTGAAAAATGTTGGCCAATCAAAGTCGACTATACAAATCCTTAGTCGGGGACAGGCCTAGAAATTATTGACTTCTCTGACTCTTACAAAATGCACCTTTAAGATATATGAGGAGATATAGTAAGTTGTGTCTGTCTTGATTCGGAAGTCTGCACTTGATGTAGGCTGACCTGATTGATCATTCAATAATAGATGTGGTACCTTTCATTCGCTTGGCACGCTTCTTGTGGATCCTGTCCAGATGGATCTGGTAGAACAGGGCAGCCAATACCATGAGTCCCACCAGCACACTGAGCACTGTGCTGAAGATCCACATTGCCTCTGATGCTCGATGCACCACTGGGCCGACCTGCTGCACCCCGACTAAACGCCAACAAGATTAGATATTAGTATTAATAACATAGCGCTTTCCTTAAAAAAAAATTAAGATAAATAAAGCAGAGTTTACAAGGTGCTTCACAGAAAACAATAAAAGAAGGAATAATAGTACGACTATTTAATTGACATATCGCAAACCCTGCCCTCTTTTCTTGGTCATTTTCTTAAGCTGTTGCTTCCCTCAAGCAACAGTTGTGATAGGAGGATCAAGAAAAGAGGTGGGGTTTGAGATAGATCAATTAGTGAAGATACCTAATGTTATGGCACTGTACTCTGTGGATTTGATTGTTATAACTGAGGCCATATTTGACCCTTTGAGGTGTACAATCTCATACGTGAGCTGGAATTTGTGGAACAGTGTAATGATGATGTAACAATGGGTCATCATTGTCATTGAAAGCTATGGAGATTATAATCTCCAAGATGGAATTCCAAGAGAACATTCCCAAAATACCTACACCTGACAGGGTTAAGGCCATACCCAAGAACGGTTTGTACTCACAGTTGGTCGATGTTAAAGTCTCATTCATTGGCTGGTTTACTATGACGCACGACACGCTGGTGTCCTTTGAGATGTTGACAGCCAGACGGCTTGTGACATTGTACAGCGGAGAGTCTGGGAGTGGGACCTTGAGGGTTCTGACCGAGCCTGCCGGGGGCTCGTCGGTTTCGTTGATGAGCCAGTGAACAACAGGCTCTGGGAAGCCTCCGCTAGACTGACACATGAAGAAAGTTTCCTTGCCCTCCACTGGCTCCTCTCTCTGGAGGAGTGGATAGCTGAAACCAGCTGACAACAAAATGATTATCATAATCATACTACTACTATTACTACTACTACGACGACGACTACTATTAGCCTACTACTACTACACTATTACTACTACCACTATTACTAATACTATTGTTACTACTTCTACAACTATTACTGCTACTACTACTACTACTACTGATAACAACAACACAATAACGATCATAACCATAATAGATCATCACAATAATCTTAATAATAATAATAATAATGGCCTAATGTCAATAATAATAATAATGGCCTAATGTCAGTTACAATCACCCAGATTAGTTCCTATGCGTGTGTCACTGACCTGCTATCTTGAGGCACACCGTGCATAGTGGAGAGCTTTCCCCCTCCCCCGGAACAGTGAGAAATAGACTGTAATTGGTTTGGGTCTCTTTGGGGTCAACCGTGGTCAGCTCCAGAGAGAAGTCCCCCGTCTGTGGAGCATCCGTGGAGACTCTGGTACTGTTTGTGTCGGACAGAGTCCATAGGTCCGTGTGTCCAGTTTCTCCCCACACTGACCTGAGCACCACTTTGTTGTCGTGCCTCCATTCAATGGAAAGGTTCCCGGGCTCCAGTTGAAGGCCATGATAAAGACAGGGCAGGACGACTGGTTGACCGATTATGCCGAGGACACACCTCTCCTCCTCTGCACACGGACAGGAACAGAAGTTACAGTAAAGCTATGGTTGACAGCTAACTGATATCCTTCAACAGTCATCTGTTCTACTATAAAAAACTGTAAAATATAAGTGGAAACAAATCTTACCCAAACAAGTGCTGTAGGTGATGAAGCTGAGCAGGAGTCCAGTGCGCCACAAGGCAGGCATAGCCCACAGTGGGCACGTTTGCCCACACAGGATATTACGAAGGATTGAAGAAATAGCCGTCCTTAATCTGGAAATACAAGTAAATCCCATGATTATGTGCCCATCTTGGATCGGCCTAACATAGCCTGCCTCTCTATCAACAGCATGTCTTCATCAAACACAATCACAATACATTTCCATTGCTGCTAGTCATGAGCACACCCATGATGACATCAAAATACCATAGGAGTTGACTGTCAGGGAGTCAAGTTCTGACTTGTTACCCTAGTTACCTGATCTCTCCTGGCGCAGCCTTCCAGGCCCAGCCCCTCACTGAGTCCAACCAATTACACGGAGAGCGGTCTACAGAACTGAGGCTATAGCACATGCACAATGTAGCTTTAAGGGGAACATCACCCATAATCCATATATGTTCTTCCTCTACCCCAGGACAGTTCAGTCAGTATTTGTTACCGCCACGCAACACTCAAGTCTAGTCTGTCCTAAAGCTAGAAATCGTAGAAAGAGAAGCCTCCAATCGGTGATGTCACTGGGATGTAAAATCTGTAAAAAAAAAAATTTAAAAAAAAAGCTTTAGAAGAGAATGGTGCATGTTCACAAATAAAATACTGACTGAGCTGTCCTGGGGTACAGGAAGAACATATGAATTGGGTGGTATTCCCCTTTAAGTAATTAGACTGTGATGTTCAGTTGGTCTGACCAGTTTGGCAGCTTTTTCACAAAGCAGGTTTCAGTATCACTTCCACTATGTGGACCTTGCTATTCCCTGGCTGTATAGGTGAGAACCAGCAAGTGTGGATCATAATAGTTTAATTGAATTGGATGGATCCAATAAAACCACACACACATATTTATTAAATGTTTTAGTACACCCCTTGTTTATAAATGATTTACATAAGCTGCAATCTCCTTGACACTACCGATTTATCAAATGCGAGGATACGTTTTCAATATAATTTTCTCTTATCATGATGATGCAACACTCGCCTAACTAGTCAGTTTATTGCTCTGCTTTGCACAGACTTATCTTATGTTCAGTACATGTCCACCAGGGGTCGCGCTCTAATTTTGAGACCTGCGTGACAACGGAAGAGAGGAAGACCCACAAAGAAGTCACCAATGGCTGGCATGCCTCTTTTGACATCTACAAGCCTTGTCCGATTCCGAACTAGCTGAGTGTGTGATTTACTATATGCGCTAGTATGAGCTGAAACAACTATGATGTTCATTTCGTTATCTTAATTTAAACATGACGAACGTTTTGCCCTGTTGGCAATAGCAACTATGAAAGGCAATACCGGTATGTTAACTCGTTATCTGCCAAAGAGAATAAATGTATTATGGATGTCGCCCCACCAGCATGTCTGCTGCACACAGAGTTTGCAGAAGTCAACAGCAACAACCAGCATATGGTACAAGACATCTTACCATAGGGGTTTCATTTCACAACATGGACTGCAATGTATTTCCCCCTTGCAATCCAGGGCCTTCACACTCTCAACATGCAAGCTGCAGAGTAAAGATGACTTCAGTGGACATCACAGTGGTCTTAGAGAAGAGGGCGAGGAAGATGGAGAAGATTTTATTGGTGACAATGAGGTAGAGGAGTTGTTCCAACAGCAGGCTACCTCAAGCATCGGCGATGGAGAGCACAGGGTCTTCATAGTTCATCCTGATGTGAAATGGGGAAGCAGGAAGCAGTATCTGACAACAGGTGATCAAAGCTAAATGCAATGATGCGTATATGAATTGTACAAACGATTTTTTTTAATCGCACTGTCTGTAGATTCCCTCATATAGTCTTAATCAAATGAATGAATGTTTCCCTGCAGCTGAGCTGATGGTGGCTGAGGCTATGGGGCTGGTGAACACCTTGCAGAACTGGAGTGTTGTGGACACGCTCATCCTCTCCACCAAGACACCAGAGAAGAAGAGGATATTTGGCAAGGGGAACTTCCAGTCTCTCACAGGTCTATACATCCACCTTTAAATATAACTAGAGGAACTTCCAGTCGCTCACAGGTCTATACATCCCCCTTTAAATATAACTAGAGGGACTTCCAGTGACTCACAGGTCTATACATCCCCCTTTAAATATAACTAGAGGGACTTGACTTCGCTCACAGTTCTATACATCCACCTTTAAATATAACTAGAGGAACTTCCAGTCGCTCACAGGTCTATACATCCACCTTTAAATATAACTAGAGGAACTTCCAGTCGCTCACAGGTCTATACATCCCCCTTTAAATATAACTAGAGGGACTTCCAGTGACTCACAGGTCTATACATCCCCCTTTAAATATAACTAGAGGGACTTCCAGTGACTCACAGGTCTATACATCCCCTTTAAATATCATAACTAACTAGGGATACTGGTATTGGATATTGGGACGATAACTATAAAAACAGTGAATTTTCCCTACACTAAAATCTGATAACAAGAGAGCCATGTGTAACATATCAGAAATCAGTGCAAAATGATGGGATTTTCTGCATTTATGGCAGCATGCTAGATTTCTCTAATGGATAAATATTTATTATATCTTAATAATTTGTCCAATAATCCCAAATTAATAGTATACGTTTGTTCATTCAGTAAAAGCAGTGGGTTGTATTTGTCCTCGGTCTTGTGAAAAAGTGATATTGCTGGTGCTTCCATAATTATGACTATCAAGCTGTTGTATGAGTCTGCAGGTAAAGTGGCATAGCCTGAAGTGAACCCTGTTTGTATTTTGTCAGAGAGAATCAGGAAAACACCAGGGATCACTGCTGTGTTCGTCAACGTTGAGCGCCTGTCCGCTCTGTCTGAGGTGAGCTTTTCTCGCTTTTTAACAAGGTGCTTAAAAAGTCCTTGAACTTCAAATCAACCATTCGCATTGAGAGTTTTGTTCATCCATGATAAAAAAAATCTGAATCAAGAAATACAATTGTTTTTAAGTGTAACTAATTGTCGGAAATTGGAAATTTCGATAAAAAAACAGCATTTAAAAGTGAATTGTATCCTTTTAACACTTTTGGTGGCAATCACGTGTTAACATGTTTCTGGGCCCCGACCGATATTTTTATTCATTATCCATAAAGGCCTGTTGTTACCATAGGGAATGAGTCTGAGGTCACCAAAGTGCAATACCGGCCACATCCAGCTAGACGGTGGTATCGAGCACCCTTTGAAACCTTGTATCTTGGCCTGTGCGTCGATATAATGGGTCTGGGTAATTTTTATTTTTTGCTCAAGCTGATCGGTTATAACGGTCGGATTGAGAAGAATCAAATGCTCCCGATGCATGATGTGTGTTGGATTATGTTGGCGACACGATGGACATCAATACTTGGAATCGCGATCAGATAATTGGAATATTCTTTTTGGGGTACATCCTAGTCAAGGTAAGGGCTATATAGGGGTGGACGGTATACGGTATGAATTTGCGCTACGGTATGGATTTTGACTATACCTTGTAACCGGTAGGGCAGCTCTAAAATATCAATGACGTCACGTAACCACAGCCAGGGCTCGACAGTGCAACTATTTCACTCGCATTTGCCCCTAAAAATAGATAGAATTAGATATAGATAATAGATATGTGCGAACTGGAAAAAGTTATTTAGGAGCACAGAGGCTTCGCGCAGTGGGCGTGTCAACGCGCAATTGTCATTTCATAATAGACACGGAACAGAACGGACCTTCAATTCTAGAAGCAAACTAGCTCTTCCGCCCTGCGTTTGAAGGCTGTGTGACAACTTCTCTCGCGAGTCGCGCAGTTTCTATGTGTAATGTAAACTCTGCGACGGGTCCAATCGTCTAACATGCTTTGCATCCTCGCCATTATGGAATGCCCACGTCGCGCTAAAACCTTATGTAATGTTAAATGTTGATGTAACCTCAGCAAGTTAACGTTAGCTCCACTCTAGCAGCCCCCTCCCTCCCCCTCTCTCGCTCTAGACAAAACATAGATATATAACGAACAACGTAAAAGATAATATACATATATACTTGATCGCTATAGTCCCACTGAACACAACTAGTCACAACGTCGGGCGCTTTGGATGGGCCCATTACTGTGGACAACGGAGGGATCACTGGTTGGTTTTGGCCGATTATGCTGGCCACTGCATCAAACCACGGAAAATATATTGAAGCCTCATCTTCTTCACTTTTTAGCTCGACATTGTTGACTGATCTGTTGTACCCGTGCACGCAAATTTTCTAATAACAGCATTATTAGACATGCCAATAACGAAAGACGTGCTGGTTGCGCTGGAGAAAAACCAAATTGGATGTTGCGTGTGTCTTTTACGCTTTATTTGTTATTCTAATATGCTAATTCATCTGTATCTGGATAACCAATGAACGGATTTTGTCGAGGCCGGTAGCCTTATTTCGGGGGTAATTGGTATCTATAGTCTGGTGTAGTTTTCATCCACGAAAAATAAAGGCTCTAATTATTATTATTCATAGAGACTCTCGAGCAATAATAATTATTACAGACTCCATTTTTCGTGGATGAAAACTACACCAGACTATAGATATCAATTTCCCAGAAATAACGCTACCAGCCTCGACAAAATCTGTGCATTGGTTATCCAGATACATGAATTATCATCTCAAAATAAGTGGCTTGCGTTTTAGCTTATCTTTTACAGCTTATGTTTTGGGCAATTATTAGAGGCTCCATTTTTCGTGGCAGAAAAATACATCAGTCTATAGAAATAAATGCATTCGAACAAGAAACCAATGTATATAGCAATGGCAAAATGCGAGCCAGGGAAGTCTTGGGCTTGTAACGAGGCTTCATCTAGAAGTTTTCATCATCCACTGGGCCGTGAGGCTCAACATGCTTGCTTGGTTGAGGTCTGAACTCGCCAAATTGCCCATAAATATCGTTTTTGTGGGTATTGTCCAGTTGTTGCTGTATGTTTTTATCTGCCCAAAATTCAAGCAAGCATGAAAGCATTACAGGTTTTGCTTGCACACCACGCCCCGCTCCATCGTCGGGGACACTGTGACTGGCGCGCACCCGAGACCACCTATTCCAGAATGAATGAATGAATATTGTATTTAACAGATTGCAGAATGGGTACAATACAGTACGGCTCGATACACACAATTGTTAAGGGGATGCAGACCAGAGAAAGACGTTTGTCTTGGACCGAATCAGCATCCCCGGTGATTATTTTTGATTATTTACGTTTTAAGTTAACGACAAAAAAAAAAGCCAGCGGTGGACCGACATAACAAACGCTGTCACTGTTTACTTGTGTAAGTTTCAAGTTTCTTTAATAGTTGTCATACAGAAGTACAGAATACTTTTATACAAAATGCTTCTTACTGTTTCGCTCCAGAGACTGTGTTAGACAAGATAGTATGAAATAAAATAGTATAGCATGTAAAATAGAAGTAAAAATAAAGGTCACAGTGTTCAGTATAGACATATGTACAATGTTCGATGCATTGGACATGGTTCCTTTTCAAACTGTCGATCGAAAGGGCTTTAAAGACATGGTCAAAGCACTGGATCCAAGATACGCGTTACCTGCCCGCAGACACTTGAGAAAAGGTTTTGTATTTTTCTATTGCAGTTTTGCACAATAAATGTTCTTAAAATACCTCTGTACTATGTGAAATATGTCCTAGTAATACAAGAGTACAGTAATAGCTGCCATACCATTTCAGGAATTACCCCAGACCGATCTAAAAACATACTTATATTCACCACGGTATAACACGCGAATGTATGCATGGAAAAACAATCTATTTTTTGCATCTTTACCGGAAGAAGGTCACTGAGGTGACCATAGTATTGTATCCATAGCTATAATATAGAATATAGTTATAGCTCTACAAACAAGGTGACGGACTCCTATCTTTTAAAGCGTGGCAGTGAATAGATGGGGCCCGAAAAAAGGCGTGGCACCCAATGTGTTAAATCCCCTTTTTAAAATGAAAAATAGTGCTTAGGAAAGTACTTGAAAGTCTTGAATTTCATTTTGCAATGTCTGTGGGAACCCTGCGTACAGTCTTTCCCACTGCTATCTGTGTGTATCTAACGCACTCTGATCAACCAGCACCACAAATAACCAATCGTTTCCCTTTTTTCCAGAGGGAGTTTGAGGAAGCCTGGGGGGTTAAGGTCTTTGATCGGTACTCCATGGTCCTCCGCATCTTCCGCTGCAACGCCAGAACTAAAGAGGCCAAGTTACAGATCTCTCTGGCTGAGATCCCTTTGCTAAGGTAACTCAAAATGTTGAATAATTGTCTTTTTTTTCTGTTTCACATATATAGCTGTTCATACGGCCCATACTGTAAGTGAGTGTGTGACTTAGTTTGATATTGTGTCTCATTGAATTCTCTATTGAACAAGAGTGCATTTTATATTTCCTGGCAGATCGCGTTTGAAAAATGAAATGGCAAATTTGGACCAGCAGGGCGGAGGATCGAGATACATCGGGGGTTCAGGTGATTGTCTGTATAATTAAATAGTCGTTGATCTGCCCAGCTGACGACTCCAGCTTGAGAGATATGTATATGGCAGGGCTTTCCCCAGGATGTTCAAGATGGTGCTGAGTCGCAACTAGGGGGTGATCTGGAGGGTGGCTGTGCCCCCCACTAGGGGGTGGTTTGGAGGATGGCTGTGCCCCCCACTAGGGGGTGGTCTGGAGGGTGGCTGTGCCCCTCACTAGGGGGTGGTCTGGAGGGTGGCTGTGCCCCCCACTAGGGGGTGATCTGGAGGGTGGCTGTGCCCTCCATCCTGGAGGCAAAATCCTTTGCAATAAAGAAAGCCATTTGCTGTAATTTCCTGCAACTTAAAAACACAATTTCAATAAAATAGCAAAAGTTCCAAATAAGTACAGTGTATAAGGTTGCACAATAGTTTAACATGAAAACACACACACACACACACACAGTGTAACAGAGGACCGAGCAGCCGCGTATTAGACAATGGTGCATCTGTTTCTTAGCTGGCTCCAAGCTTTCATTGCAAAAAAAACACACGGTGGCACTGGCGCGTTGTCATAGTGGCACTGCGCCCCAATGCCATTGTGGAAAAGCCTTATATGGACTCAACCCCTCTCCTCCGTCCTCAGGCGAGACACTGGCAGAGGTACAACAGAGACTGCTGAAGGAGAGGGAGATGAAGATTCGCTCTGCTCTCGAGCGGCTGCGGAAAAAGAGGCACCTACTTCGCTCCCAGCGTAAACACAAGGACTTCCCCGTCATATCTGTCATGGGTTATACCAATTGTGGTAAGAGACTGGCAGCAAATTGACCCATCTCAAACCCTGCAACAGTTGTGATTGGAGGATCAAGAAAAGAGGGCGGGTTTTGAGATTGGTCAATTCCATTTTCATTTTTAATACACAGTTCGTAGGGATGACTGACCAAGCCAGAGGTACCGTTGCTGGGAATTTAACCCAGGTCTCTGCGGTGGTAGGCGAGTGCTTAGAACTCTACACTACCGGGCGGCTAAGTGGCGCAGTGGGCAAGGCGCTCGCCACTAACACAGGAGATGCTGGGTTCGAGCCCAGCTCTCAGCGTTGCTTCCGGCTTGGCTGGTCGTTCATACTAATACAATTGGCAGTATTAGGGGGTGGGAAAGCCGGTGGGTGGGGATCGGACGTTGTGGACAGCGACTCCTACAGGTTGGTTGGTGCGCCTGTACAGCAGAATCAGGAAGTATCGGGGGCAGCGTGAGCCTCCCACGCGTTACTCCTCGCCACTGAGAGATCACGCTGTGCAGGTGAAAAGATGCGACGGCTGCCTCCTCGTGTACCGGAGGGGACACGTGATGCAAGGCTTCGTCCACATTGCAGCCGACCAGTGGGAGGCATGGTCTAACAACGTTCAAGACGGGAGGGTAGAATTGGATAATACGAAATTGGGATGGGAGAAAAATAGAAAATGGGGAGAAAAAGTTGATATATATATATATATATATATATATATATATATATTAAAAAAAAACAAAAAAAAACTCTACACTAACCAGACACCACATCGATCTATTTCATCATCTAGATATGGTCTCTGGCTATGCTGGCTGAATGTCTCAATTTCCAGTATCGCATCATCTAAGGATGCACTGAGAGCTTCTTGAGAGCAGAGCCTATGCCACCAAATACAACTCTATAACCATGTGTTAAATCTTTTTTTTTTGATCCACTTTTTCTCCCATTTTTCTATATTTTTTTTCTCCCATCCCAATTTCGTATCATCCAATTCAACCCTCCCCTGTCACGAACGCTGTTTCTTGCCTCCCACAAGTCGGCTGCAATGTGGACTAAGTCATACATAGCACAAGTCCCCTCCGGTACTTGAGGTAACAGCAGTCGCATCTTTTCACCTGCGCAGCTCGATCTCTCAGTGTCGAGGAGTAACGCGTGGGAGGCTCACGCTGCCCCCGACACTTCCTGATTCTACTGCGCAGGCGCACCAACCGACTTGTAGGAGTCGCTTGTTCACAACGTTCGATCCCCACCCTTCAGTTTTCCCTCCCCGTAATACGGCCAATGTGTATTACTGCGGACGACCAGCTAAACTGAAAACAATGTGGAGAGCTGGATTCGAACACGCGAATCCTAGCGTCTCCACACTGGTGGCGAGTGCCTTGCCCACTACACCACCTAGCCGCCCGCCATGTGTTAAATCTTAAATCTTCCTTAAATAGGTAGGAAGAGGAAGAAGTGTGTTGATTGGGAATATGTGTAAGATGTAAATAAAATAAATTGAATTGTGTATATTATATGGTATTTATTTAGTATATATATTTATATCTATATTTATATAAATGTATTGGATTATATAGAGATACAGCTTTTATACATATAATTAACAATAGAATAGAATACAATTATATAATTTGTGATGAATAGTTAAAAAGGGGTAGGAATAAAAAATTTAAAAAGAGAAACAAATAAGTGTATACTTCTTTTTCCAACAGGGTTCACTATGATTTTTTGTATCTGTTTATCTTTTGTTGTCTTTTTTTTTTATTATCTTTTCTATATATATATATATAATATATGTCAAATGAACATATATTTTAGTTTTTATACTTGTTAGAATATAAAAATCTTTCATTCATTCATGTCTTGCTATAAATTATGACGAGTGTTCCTGACTGAGTCGTGATTTAAATACACTCCATTCCATCATCTCTCCAGGAAAGACCACTCTCATTAAAGCCCTGACAGGAGATGTCAGTCTCCAGCCCAGAGACCAGCTTTTTGCCACGCTGGACGTCACCATCCACGCCGGGCAGCTGCCCAGTCACATGACTGTACTCTACGTGGACACCATCGGCTTCCTATCCCAGCTGCCCCACCAGCTCATCGACTCCTTCTCTGCCACCCTGGAGGATGTTGCCCACTCCGTATGTACTGATCTGCCACCAACATGTTTCTTGTTAGTCACAATTTTAGAATATAATGGATGTTTCGAAACGCTATTCACAAAGAAAGCTTTCCTCCTGGGTTATGGGTATGGTGTGATTACAGTGTAACACGTCACTCGTCTTTAGAGTCAATTCATTGTCGTTGCACAAGTACAGAGTACAGTGAAATGACGTTGGCATCTAACCAGGAGCAGTAAAGTGCATTGTTATTACATGTATAACATGTGAATATATTGAGTATATATGAGAAAGTAAATATGCTAAGTTAATGTACTGTATGTATAGTATTACAGTATATATACAGTGATGCAGTGGTCAGACTACTACTTGACTTTACTCCTAGAACCCACCTCACCCCTGCCCACTTTGACTACCTAGGATGGCTTAGAGTAGACGACAGAATACAGCAACTTGCAATGGGCCTGGTCTACAAGATACACTATACGACTAAGGTACCCATGTACATGTCAAAATACTTCCCAAAGGTCAGTGAATACCATGACCACAACACTAGAGGAAGCTCAACAAATCATGTTAAACCCAGATTCGGCTCGAACAAGGGACTACCGGTAAACACGTTTCGCAGAACGCCCTACCCAAAGCTGTAAAGGAATGTGAATCCCTACCCACATTCAAAATCGATCTAAAAGAGCACCTACGGGAGGCTGCAATTCGAAACTGGCCAGCATAAATGTCCAAACCCACCCCCTCCTAACAGACAGTCTCCTCCCCACCGTATGTATATATTCTCTCCCCACCGTATGTATATTTCTCTCCCACCCACCCACCCCCTCCTAATGTACAGTCTCCTCCCCACCGTATGTATATTCTCTTCCCACCGTATGTATATTTCTCTCCCACCCACCCACCCCCTCCTAATGTACAGTCTCCTCCCCATCATATGTATATACTCTCTGTCAGGATCTATGGGTAACAGTACTGTATATTTACATATCATATGTCACAAATGTAACGGTACTATATACCTGTATGTCATGTATGTCCCTATGCCATAAATGTCATGATGTCATGTATGTTGTGTGTCATAAATGTCACTATGAATTGAAAATGGGGGACCCTGATGTAAACAAGACAAACATCTTTCTCTGGTCTGCATCCCCTTAACAATTGTCTATTGAGCCGTACTGTATTGTACCCATTCTGCAATCTGTTAAATAAAGTTTTCATTCATTCATTCATGCGAGTATGAATATACTATGATAATAACCACTCTAGCCAGTGGTTTAAATAAGGAGCATGTATGGCTATATATACAGATATACAGTATATATATGCGTGTCTTGAGTATACAGTGTTATTATACATTGTTGTTATACAGTGTTATATGAATAGGTTGGATATATAGGTTGGATATGTTGCCATGGTGCATCTTGCTCTGTTATTGAGAATGTAACAATTTTTAACCTTAATCCTATCGTCATGTAATAACGTCATCTGGAGGAGTTTCTCTGGAGTCCGATGTGACGGAGCTCTCGAGTCAGAACATGTCGGGAGGATGAAGGTTGAAAATTGGCGAAGTGGCCAGTGTGAACATCTTGTACTGATGGTAATGTTTTCCTGACCCCCCCAGGACCTGATAGTCCACGTCAGAGACATCAGTCATCCGGAGACGGTCAATCAGAAGGTGAATGTGATAAAGGTCTTGAAGAACCTGCAGATCCCAGACAAGCTGATGAGCTCCATGATAGAAGTCCACAATAAGGTTGACTTAGTGGACGACAAGTAAGAACAAACATTATATTCTTCTGGCATTTTCAAAGAGGGTAATTTATAGGAAGAGGGAAATCAGCCGTAGAAGATTAATAGGAGGCGATTTCCTCCCTGAAGACTCAACGCACGTCATTAGCAAAACTGACGTGCAATAGCAATCAACTGCTTAAATATCAAGCAAATGAATGTACCGGTAAATAAAGTTTATCAAAACTAGCCAAATCGTTAGCCTAGCTTAACGATGTTGTCTGTACATTTTCAAAAAAGGTGAAATATGTCATCACTATTCACCCAAAATATAACAAAATTCCCTTTTTCCCTGCTCTCCTTATTTTCCCAGAGCTGGTGACAGAAGTAACCAGCTAGATTGACGTCTCAGTCTTTTTGATATGAGCCATGTAATTTTATTCACTAACCTCAAGTGTAAGATGAACATCGTAGAAATGTGTCTGTGCCATGTGGCTTTTGTGGAACAGCTGAATGATCAAGGATTTTCTGTTGTCCTTAGTTACCGGCCTTCAGAGCCCGACATTCTGCCCATATCTGCCTTGAAAGAGCAGGGCCTGGATGAGCTGAAGAAAGTTGTCGAAGAGACAATTGTAAAATCGACGGGGAAACAAATTCTAAACATCAAAGTTGACCTCAGCACTTCCCAGTTAAGGTGAGTCTATGCATTTGCCCTATGCAATGGTTTTTGAAGTATTTATTTATCACATTCTGTGTCACATTACGGGATGCTGCTCAGAACGCAAAGCGTTGAAAAGTATTTTTTTAATGCCAGAATCGACTGTTGAGTATCCTGGATGTGTGTCTTGGGCCTGCTTTAAAATATTGTGATGAGAGGTGCCCACTTGATGACCTCAATTACATACCAGTGTTTCCCCTATATGCATTCAGCAGCGGCGCTGCTATGAACTAGACCAGTGGTTCCCAAACTGTGGTGCGCGCACCCCTTGTGGTGCGCGAGAGCCCTCTTGGGGGTGCGTGACATGAAAAGGCTAATGGCTGTGCTATGGTGTTATTTTACTAATCAATATAACTAATATACATTATTTCAAATGTTATACGTTTTAATAATAATAAAAAAAAAAGATGTATCCAAAATGCACTTTACTTCCTGCCAAAATGCCATAGCCGCGCGACTGGGACCGGTGCGCTATTATTGTGGCAGCGTATTATGCTCATGTGTTTCCCTACACTTCATGCGTTCTTGGAGGGAAACAAAGTTGTCATGGGTGAACCTGTAAAAAGCCTAATAACAGAACACCTCAACCAACTCTCTGAGCAGCTACGGACATATTTCCCACCTATGGATGCATCTCAGACGTGGATTCAACCAATCTTTTTGTTTTTTGTCCAATCTGTTTCTGAGTCTATGCATGTAATTCTCATTTTGTTCTTTCGTGTGGTGAAGTATTTTATTTTGTTTGTCATACTTTGGTATGTGTTCTTATTGGATTAAACCTGATGCCTTTAGTGCGCCTATGAATAGACTGTTGACTTTTTTATGTTGGGCATTGGGGGGTGCGTCAGCTAGGTCTGGAGGTGACGGGGGGTGCATGGCCAAAAAAGTTTGGATAATATCATTTCATTTGGGCTGTGGGGGGTGCTTAATGTAAAAGACTGACCTGAGGAAAAGGCTGCAGGGAGAAAACACTGCAGTCTAGTCGATTTTGTGTTTTGAGCACAAAGTTCATCATAGATCTAGCCTCTTTATTTTGCTCTCAAAGTGCACCAGATTGATGTCCCCGGACCCCCCTAGAAGCACAGCACCGCTGCTGAATATTTTTTCAGGGGAAACACTGCATACCCTTCAAATGATGTGCGCAGCCCATCCATACCCTTTCACATCTAAACTAGGTTCCTATGCCCACAGTGTGTACTACTAACCCTAGTCTATGGCACAAGAGATGATGTCATATCCTGTGTGTTTCCAAATGTGTATGCGTGTTTGTGTATGCGTGTGTCAATGTATATGCATTTCTAAATGTGTTTGTGTGTGTCTAAATGTGTATGCGTGTTTGTGTGTCTAAATGTGTATGTATGCGCCTCTAAATGTGTATGCGTGTTTGTGTGTCTAAATGTATATGCGTGTTTGTGTCTAAATGTGTATGCGTGTGTGTGTGTGTCTAAATGCGTATGCGTGTTTGTGTCTAAATGTGTATGCGTGCCGTTGTGTGTATTTCTAAATGTGTATGTGTGTGTCTAAATGTGTGTGTGTGTGTATGCTTCATTTATCAACAGCTGGCTCTACAGGGAGGCCACAGTTCAGGGCGTGGATGTGGTTGCAGATGAAGGCTCGGCTGTCGTCAAGGTCATCATCAGTGCAGCAGCTTATGGACGCTACAAGAAACTGTTCCCAGGTAGATGGTGACATTCTAGGCAGATGGTCTCATCTCTGCTGTATGTCACTCATCAGGTATATGGTGACATTCTAGGTAGATGGTCTCATCTCTGCTGTATGTCACTCATCAGGTAGATGGTGACATTCTAGGCAGATGGTCTCATCTCTGCTGTATGTCACTCATCAGGTAGATGGTGACATTCTAGGTAGATGGTCTCATCTCTGCTGTATGTCACCCATCAGGTAGATGGTGACATTCTAGGCAGATGGTCTCATCTCTGCTGTATGTCACCCATCAGGTAGATGGTGACATTCTAGGCAGATGGTCTCATCTCTGCTGTATGTCACTCATCAGGTAGATGGTGACATTCTAGGCAGATGGTCTCATCTCTGCTGTATGTCACTCATCAGGTAGATGGTGACATTCTAGGTAGATGGTCTCATCTCTGCTGTATGTCACTCACAGGGGGGGGGGGGGGGGGTTCAGCTGAAATTCATATCCCTTTTGCAACAGAAAACTTTACTTGTGTATTTCAAAGCACTCTTGTAACCAATCATTGACCTTTACTGTGTATATTATATTTGTATATTGCCGTTTGTAGCTGTATTGCATAAAATACACTGGAAATATGTACTGTATATTGTATTATGCATCCTGAAACAAGTCACTTCAGTCAAGAACACTCTTATCAGGGCGGCTGAGTGGCGCAGTGGGCAAGGCTCTCGCCACTAACGCAGGATATGCTGGTATCGAGCCCAGCTCTCGGCGTTGCTCTCGGCCGTCATACTAACACAATTGGCAGTGTTGGAGGGTGGGAAAGCCGGTGGGTGGGGATTGGACGTTGTTGACAGCGACTCCTACATGTCGGTTGGGTGACGCCGGTGCGGCGGAAACAGGAAGTATCGGGGGCAGCGTGAGCCTCCCACCTGTTACTCCTCGCCACTGAGAGTTCGAGCTGCTGCGGTGAAAAGATGCGACAGGCTGCCTCCTCGTGTACCGGAGGGGACACGTGATGCAAGGCTTCTGTCCTCACTACAACCGACCAGTGGGAGGCATAGTCTAGCAACGTTCAAGACAGGGGAGGGAAGGATTGGAATTACGAAATTGGGATGGGAGAAAAATAGAAAATGAGGAGAAGAAGTGGATCAAAAAAATAAAAAAGAACACTTATCATAGTGATTAAACCATTTATAGCAACAAATGGTTATACAGTTGTATTTGGCAGTGTATACTCTTCTCCCAAGACACACAGTGCAAATCCATGCCAAGCCTGCAACAGAGTTGGCTGAGAGCACAAATTACAATCCTTCCCATGGGGAGATCCAGAGCAGAGCTTTAACAACCACATCCTCAGATGATGTGAATACTACCAAATTGAGACGTTAAACCAGCATGGCATTGACATGTAGAGAGCATAGCTAGATGATCAAATAGGTGCAGGTGGATGCTGGGGTAGTGATGTGATGTGCAGCAATATCTGAAATAAAAATGTATTAAAAAAACAGACTATCTTTTACTATTATGTACCTTACTATGCTACAAATCTTTTTTATTTTCCTTTTTTTTCAAAACACAATACAATAATACAACAAAACACAAGATATCACAGGACAAAACTTCAATAATATTAACTGCAAAAATAATAATAAATATAAAATACAGAGTAAAAATTTAAAACAAACACCACAAAAGACATTAGACATTTCCTTCCCCCCCCCCAGTACCACCGGACCCCCCAGGATCAACACCCCAACCCCACACCGCCGCTATATGGTGGTCTTGATCTCCTCGGCCGCTGCGACCCACAGCTCAATGCTCGCCTGTCCCACTCCAATTATACAAGCAGTGATTTCCATATAAATAACATCCAGTAGTGTCGGAGACCAATTAATCATTGTGAGTTTCTCAGGTTCTTTCCACATCGTGGCTATCAGCTTCTTGGTTGCAGTAACGCCAGCCAGAATGATTATTTTCTGTTGTATGGATGCTGGTAGTAATGATATATCATTCAGAAGTAGTGTTGCTGCCATAAGTGGGATTGTTAGGTTTAGAGATGTTCCGATACCATTTTTTCCTTTCCGATCCGATTCCGATACCTAAGCTTTGGGTATCGGCCGATACCGATATTTATCCGATACCAGTGCATACAAAAATAAAATAAAAAATTATATAAATACTTTTTTTTTTTTTTTTTACAGATACTGTTATACTGTTTTTAGTAATAGCTGGAAAGTAATGGTATTTATTCAACAACAGGTGATTGTATAGATTTGTATTAGTATCATTAATCAATGAGTATGGGCTGCAGCACTGCAGATATACCCTACTCCAATGATCCACACGGACATTAAACGGTGTTGCACTCGCTACTCCGTGGCTCTGCAGATATACCCTATTCAGTCTGTAAGCTAATGGCAGATAGAACGTTCATGTTGTGATTTTTGATGCAAAATAAATATTCAACATTCTCTTTTGAAACTCCGCCTCAGACTCTTATCCTTTGGCACTTGCTGTACTTTGCTTGCAGGTCTGCAGCCATTATTGCTGGATTATAAATAGCACCAACTTTAGACACTGTAACGTTATCAAGCTAAGCTAACTGACCTAGCTCGTCTTCCCGCATTGACATTTTGATAACGTTAGTAATAGTCAGCTAACGCTAGTCAGTAGCTACTTAACTTAAATACAATTCACCGTGGGTGCATTATTGTTGATAGACGGTCACGGACAGTGTTAGGTCCTGGAGAAAGGACAGGCGATCATCTGATTTGATGTAACGTTAAAGTGGATGTTGTTCCAACTAGCTATCTTTCCAGCTAATGCTATCATAACACCAGCAAAACACATCCCGTCCGAGCTCCCCTTCACACCGCACTGTCGGGGACAATGGAATTTAAGAAAGTGTATCTGCTGTTAAAATGACACAGCATCACACTTTAAAACATGTTCATTTTATAATCCTCACTCTCCGCAGGACTCGGCAGGAGATAAATTACATCATGGGATCGGAGGCTAGAATTTACGTGTACTCGCCGATACCGATACCAGCATTTTAGGCAGTATCGGCGGCATTTCCGATACTAGTATCGGTATCGGAACAACTCTAGTTAGGTTACATATGTTTGAAAGTTTAGTCGTTATGGATTTCCAAAATGTTGCTACTGGTGGGCAATCCCAAAACATGTGCATATAAGTGCCAGTGGCCCTCAGAGAGCACAAAGTGAACTGAGAGTCGGTCACCAGTCGCAAACAGCTTCCTAGGTGTGAGATACGTCCTATGAATATAATTAAAATGTATTTGCTGGTGATTAGGGTTGCGGGAGGCTAATGTAACATTTGTCCAAACATCATCCCAGTCAAACTCAGTCTAATTCTGGAATGTCCCCTCGCCAGATTGTATCTAATGATACATTTATATGTGGATTTGATTAAGAGTGTATACAAATCTGAGACGAACCCAAAATGGTGTGGGTGCACGCCATGAGCCTTGAGCGTCTCTTAAGTCCTGAAACGCTCAAAGGCCATTTTTATCTTATATATCCTCCAGAGTATGAACTCCCCTCCTCTCCCATTGAGGAATATTAACAGGTTTGTGCCCAACAAGTATTTGCTGGTTATGAAAAATTGGAGAGTCGAGGTGCCATGGATATTTGACAGCACAAGACCTCTGAACGTTACACCATGTTTGAATTACGTGGGAAATGATCGGTCCATATCGTAATTAGCATTTTGATATGGGATATTGGAGTATACGACATCCTGTAGTCTTTGTGGTGAGACCGCTGCTGCTTCTACGGAGCACCAAGATACAGCAATTTCAGGGTCAAACCAGCTTATCAGAGGTCTCGGCGAAAAGGACCAGAAGTACAACTTAAAATCATGGATTGCCAAGCGCCCATCCTGTTTCCTACGTTGAGTGGTAGTTCTTTTGATTCTTGGGCATTTGTTATTCCAAATTAATTTAGATATCATAGTTTGTCTTGCGCCAGTGGTCTATTGGAGGAGGCAGGGGGAGCATTGAGCTAACAGAATTTATCCTAGGTAGTATGTTCATTTTGATTATGGATTATGGGCCTGTAATGAGTTAGGAAGGCTCGACCATCTATTCAGATCTTGGTGTATTTTATTATATGTACCTGTGAAGTTATATTTAGTTGTCTGATTTAGTGTGGGAGAAATCTCTATGCCCAAGTACTTAAAGTATACAACTATGGGGATGTCAGTCGGTAGTTGCACCGCTTTGGTAAACAAGCCGATTTGGGCCAGTTAATTTTGAAGCCTGATAATTTACCGAAATCATCAATTATATTCAGTAACTTTGTGGCTGAATGGGAGGGGTCTTTCATAAAAATGTGTAAATCATCCGCATAAAGAGCAATTTTGTGTGGTGTATCATTGATTATTATTATATTTCTTCTGTTTGCCTAATAAATTGGGCTAATGGTTCGAGGTAAAGCGCGAATAGTCCGGGGCTCAGAGGACAACCCTGTCTAGAACAGGGATTCCCAAACTTTTCAGACCGCGACCCAAAAATAACGGGGTCAGAGAGCCGCGACCCCCACTATTATAGGAGGTAAAAAATAAAAAAGAATAAAAAATGTAAATAAATATATATATATATATATATATATATATATATATTTTTTTTTTATATAAATGGAAATGTATGGTTGAAACATGCACACGTTCAAACGCACACACACTAATAAGCATTGGAGGCACTTTTTAAGCAGGGGGTCTGGGGGTCCCCCACCAGGACATTTCTTGTTACAAAGACTTCATTTACTGCATTCTGGTGCAGACATTTTTTTTTTATTTGTACCCTTTAAATGCCAGTGTTTGTGATGGCATCACAAATTATTGTTAAAAAAACAGGCTAGCATATATCCGATACCGATCGTTTTTGATTAATAAAAAAAATATATATATATAATTTTTTTTTTTTTTTTTATAAAATATATATATTATATAATTAGACTTGTACTTGTAGTTGTATTATCTGCGAGACAACGCCACCACGCAACAAGTCAAAATGCTCGCTATCTCCACTGTCTGTGTATACTCTGCTTTGATCAAATCACATTCGGCTCTGCAGATTTACCCTAGGCTCTGCAGATATACCCTACTCCCTCAGCTATCCCCGTTAGTGACTGCGACGCAAGCCGGGCTTCGAATATGCATCGAATGAGTGTTATAAGACATTGATATCAGGAGCTGTCTGTAGCTACTGCTAGCCGGAAATATAACGTTAAGACAACGCCTCAGTGAACTATTTAGTTGAATGGGACATTTCGCTTTGAACAGTGAGCTAAGCTAACGTGAGCTAAGCTAACGTGAGCTAACAGAGGTATCATACACTAGTACTAGATAACTAGACTATTGCTGGAGCATTTGTTGATATCAGGAGCTATCAGTAGCTAGCCGGCTAGATACCGTTCAGTTAGACAATGCCTCATCATGTATTAAACTAAAAGTGAATAGTTGACTGGGTCATTTTGTAACGGTAGCTAACGTTAGCTCATGGAGGTCCCGTCCCACTAGACTAGACTAGACCCGTGTTTACATGCGTGCGGGAGGAGCTGGAGGAGGAGCAGACGCGCAGCACTGTGTGCAGCTCCCGGTGTCTGAGACAGAACTCAGCGAGTGAGATCTGTTTTGACGATCGGCGAAAATAAAGCATTATCACCGATCGCATATTTATACTGATTATCGGCCGATAACGATCGGTGGCCGATCGATCGGGGCATCCCTAATTCTAACCCTTTAAATGCCAGTGTGTGTGATGGCATATATTTGCAATATATCAAATGCAAAGTAGATTTTTCTGGGGGGGATTATTACAGGCTAGCATGTGTCAATGATTAGCAACAACAGTTTTTTGTAAGGGTCCCCCCTACACCAATCACATGCGGCTCCTTTTGTGTGTGTGTGTGAGAGAGAGAGAGAGATAGTTCTCCAACTTGTGTGAGTTGCAGTGATCTCCTGGTTGTTCCCCACCTAGGTTATCTAACTATTGCGCTGCTGCAACTAGAAACACTGTCCTGGCCTGCTTCTAAGTTCAGTGGACTGACTGCAAAAAAAAAAATTGATTTTTTTTTTTTTTTATCATCTGGCGACCCAGTTGAATGCCCACCATCCACTTCAATGTTAGCGTTAATAACGCCTAATCTATGTTTTAAATTATGGCTATGTGTCTAATCTGCCCGTCGCTTATCAATTACTCGTCAACATTGTCGAAGCGGATTGTTTTTTTATCGGTTCATTTTCGTTTTATAGCATTTTGAAAAGCCATCGTTTTCAAGGAAAATATAAATGTTCCATGATAAAAGACGTTTACTGGAATATTCTAGAATACACAAAAACGTTGTCATTTTTCTGCCTATTTATGAATAGTTTTTAAATAAACGCTAGATTATTTTCCTCAAAGCGATCGCGCACACACACACACAGGGCAAACGCTAAGATCTCAGCGAATACAACTCTGATTATCCCAAGACTGGTAAAATAGATTCCTTACCTCAGATCAGATGTTCTCCAAAAAGATCATTCCAATTCCTGATCGCCATTCCAAAAATCGATCACTACTGTCAGGGTGTCCGCGGATCCTTAAAAAGTCTTAAAAGGTCTTAAATTTGTTTATCAATAATTAAGGCCTTAGTTTGTCTTAAAATGTCTTAAATCCATTTTCAGAGGTCTTAAAAATGTCATAGAAAGGAAAGATAAAATGCCATGTCATCTTATGTTTTATTATGAAATCTGGGGGAAAACGGTTAACGGGAGATAAGGTTTGACTTTTCATTGACCGTGTTGTAGAATCACGCAGACCGGAATGGGGCGGAACCAACACAACTCCTTGTGTAATGTGTTGGCCGGGGAACCAAGGGGGAACCCACTATGTATTTCTTCCTCCCACCCACCCCTCCTAATGTACAGTATCCTCCCATGTATGTTAGGATCTATGGGTAACAGTACTGTATATTTGCATATCGTATATGTCACAAATGTAACTGTACAGTACTATATACCTGTATGTCCCTATGCCCGGCATAAATGTCATGTATGTTGAGTATGTCATAAATGTCACTATGAATTGAAAATGGGGGACCCTGATGTAAACAAGACAAACGTCTTTCTCTGGTCTGCATCCCCTTAACAATTGTGTGTATTGAGCCGTACTGTATTGTACCCATTCTGCAATCTGTTAAACAAAGTATTCATTCATTCAACCAAAACCACAAAAACAAAACAACTGGATGAATGAATGAAAACTTTATTTAACAGATTGCAGAATGGGTACAATAATACAGTACGGCTCAATACACACAATTGTTAAGGGGATGCAGACCAGAGAAAGACGTGTGTCTTGTTTACATCAGGGTCCCCCATTTTCAATTATAGTGACATGACATTTATGACCTACTCAACATACATGACATCATGACATTTATGGCATAGGGACATACATGACATACAGGTATACTATATAGTACTGTAGTGTTACAATTGTGACATATACGATATGCAAATATACAGTACTGTTACCCAGAGATCCTAACAGAAAATATATACATATGATGGGGAGGAGACTGTACATTAGGAGAGGTTGGACATTTACAGTGCCCAGTTTCTAATTGCAGCCTCCCGTAGGTGCTCTTTAAGAGCGGTTTTGATTGTGGGCAGGGGTAAAGTGGGTTTTAGGAGTGAGGTTAAGCAGTAGTCTGACCAGTTTGTTTTGTGATGTTTGTAATCTTGTTTTTAGTGCCTTTGAGGTGCTTTGGTACCATGAGGTGCAAGCATAGTCATAGTACCCTTGAATGAGTGCTCCTGCCAGAGTCTTCAGGGTATTCTTGTTTACCAGAGAGGAGATCCGGTACAAGAATCTTGTTTGTTGGTTGACTTTTTTGATACCCTGGGGAGAGTGGTAATAGTTATGTGTTCTGACAGTGGCTGTTGCACTTGCTGCTTGGCCCCTGGTATATTTTGTATAGCTATATTTGCTATTTATGTTTGGTCACCCCTTTGTTGAAATTCATCCAATCCAATTACTCCTTTAAGTTCAAGATTTTTAAGTTTCCAAGTTATGTAAGGGATAATGTATGCCTACGAGGTCATTGTCGCAAAATAATTGACCGACACGGAGTTTAAAATACCGAGGCGCCGCGCCGAGGTGTTTTAAACGTAGTGAAGGTCAATTATTTTGCGACAATGACCGAGTAGGCTATACATTATCCCGCTTATTACATGGCTAACTTACTAACAATATACCTAATTCATTTGACAAATCGCAGTTGTTCTGTGGCTCTGTCAGCCCAAATAAAGTGATTATTATTATCGCGGGCAGCCTCTGGCTCCGCTGTCAGTGCAGCGCTATACATTATCCCGCTTATTACATGGCTAACTTACTAACAATATACCTAATTCATTTGACAAATCGCACTTGTTCTGTGGCTCTGTCAGCCCAAATAAAGTGATTATTATTAGAACCTCTGTGTTCTGGCTCCGCTGTGTTCTGGGTCCGCTCGTCGCTCCGCCCCCTGTCATCGCCGGCACGGCAGTGTCTAATTGCACTGAAACAGTGTGTCAGTGGGCTTGATTGCGAACAGCTGCGCTCTGCGGTCATTATTGAAAAATCTGCGGTCATTATTGAAAAATAATGACCGCAGTCGGGGGGCTGTTGACCAATCACAAGCAAGCATTTCGGCGAATGTGAAAACGCCATGTAATAAGTTTTAATAAACATCTTTGGACCAATGTGTCCCTAAACTTAAACTAATTGGCGTTGTTGCATGATTTTTGTTATTGTGAAATTGGTATTAAATTTAATTCTGAGTGGCATTAAAAAGTCTTAAAAAGCATTAAATCTGACTGGGCTAAACCTGCAGATACCCTGACTGTCTACTATCGATTGGCTACTGTGAATATATATTCCAGGCTGATTATCGTCCCGCGATCACTTCCATGTTGAGCATACGGCTTGCCAGCTCAGGGAGCCAGCTGGCCCCGCCTCTACATATCACTGATCCCAGGTCAGTCTAAGCCAGGGGTTCCCAAACTTTTCAGGCCGGGACCCAGAAAATAAGGCGTCAGAGAGCCGCGGCCCAATGCACATAGTCAGGCTTTTTTTCTTTTTTTTTTTGCCAGGCGACCGATTTTTTAAGCCAAATATCACTTCAATCCTATTAAGTTAGTTCAAGTTAGTTATTCATTTATATGTGCTATTTATGAGAGGGCTAACTTGTTGCAAAATAATAATGATAATAATAATAGCCTCATTAAAATACTATTGTTGCTTCGGTTGTTTTCAGCGTTTTATGTGCATAATCTGTTATTTAGTTTGAAATGTTCGTTGAAATAAGTAGATTTTTCTTTTTTGTTTATTTATTAAGTTAATATAAAACCATATAGTCACATTTTAGAATAGAATTTTAGAATACAACTAGAAACACTGTCCTGGCCTGCTTCTAAGTTCAGTGGCCTGACAAAAAAATTTTTTTTTTTTTGGATTTTTATTTATTTTTTATCATCTCGCGGCCCTCCCGTGGCTGCTCGCGGCCCACCTTTGGGTCGCGACCCCGACTTTGGGAACCACTGGTCTTTTTGGAAATCATCTCGCGGCCCTCCCGTGGCTGCTCGCGGCCCACCTTTGGGTCGCGACCCCGACTTTGGGAACCACTGGTCTTTTTGGAAATCATCTCGCGGCCCTCCCGTGGCTGCTCGCGGCCCACCTTTGGGTCGCGACCCCGACTTTGGGAACCACTGGTCTTTTTGGAAATCATCTCGCGGCCCTCCCGTGGCTGCTCGCGGCCCACCTTTGGGTCGCGACCCCGACTTTGGGAAAACACTCACAAAGCAAGAGGCTCAGCTGAAGAGATGGGCAGAACATTTCAGAGACATACTGAACAGACCCAAACCGACAGCGCTAGCCAACATCCATCCAGCGGTACACTCCCTACCGGTCAATACCAACAAGCCCAATAAACAAGAAAAAAAAAGGCCATTCAAAAACTGAAAAACAATAAAGCACCAGGACCTGACGGAATACCCCCAGAGGCCATAAAAGCAGACCCAGAAATGGCAACAACACTACTCTACAAACTCTTTGGACAGATCTGGTATGAAGAAAAGGTGCCAAGCGACTGGGCAGAGGGATACCTGGTGAAGCTCCCCAAAAAAGGCAACCTGAAGGACTGTAACAACTACAGGGGCATCATGTTCACATCTGTGCCAGGGAAGATTTTGAGCAGGATCATCCTGGAAAGACTGTCCAAAGAAGTGGACAAAGAATTCCGAGAAGAACAAGCAGGTTTCCGACAGGACAGATTATGTACAGATCACATTGCCACCCTCCGCATTATCATAGAACAGACCCTGGAATGGAACACATCTCTCCACCTCACATTCATCGACTTCCACAAAGCATTCGACAGTTTAGACAGAGACACTATATGGAAACTCATGGCACATTACGGTATCCCAACGAAGTTCATAACCATCATCCAACAGCTGTACCTAAAATCATCCTGCAGAGTAATACACAACGGCCAGCTCACAGACAGCTTTACAGTAGAGACAGGAGTCAGACAGGGCTGCCTACTGTCCCCTTTCCTCTTTCTTCTGGCAGTCGACTGGATCATGAAACAAACCACAGCCGAACAAAATCTGGGCATTCAGTGGACAATGTGGTCTCAATTAGAGAATTTGGACTTTGCCGACGACATAGTCCTCCTCTCACACACACAAACGCAAATGCAGACCAAACTCACAAAACGTGCCACAATTGCAGCTACCACAGGACTACACATCAATAAAGCAAAAACAAAGGAGATGAAGATGAAACACAATTTAGAAGAGGCCGTACAACTGGACGGAGAAGCACTGGACAAGGTGGACACCTTCACATACCTGGGAAGCATCGTGGGGAAGGACGGAGGCAGCGACAAAGACATCAAAGCAAGAATAGGGAAGGCAAGAACAGCATTTTTAATACTGAAGCAAACATGGAATTCAAACCACATCTCCACAAAGACCAAACTCCGCATCTTCAACACCAATGTCAAATCAGTTCTATTATATGGAGCAGAAACATGGAGAACCACAAAAGCAACCTCAAACAAACTGCAAACCTTTATAAACGGATGTTTACGACACATCCTGGGAATCTACTGGCCAAACACCATCACAAACGAACAGCTCTGGCAAACCACTCGAACAAGAACCACTTGAAACCCTATCAAACGCAGGAAATGGGGCTGGATTGGACACACCCTGAGAGAACCATCCTCCAACACAACCAGGCAGGCCTTAACCTGGAACCCACAGGGGAAGAGAAAGCCAGGAAGACCCAGAAACAGCTGGAGAAGGTCTGTCGAGGCGGATCTCAAGGAAAAAAGAACATCATGGAAGGAAGCAGAGAAAATCGCCCAACACCGAACCAGCTGGAGAGATTTCATGAATGACCTATGCTCCCCAAAGAGCAAAAGGGTTTAAGAGAAGAGCAGTACTGTCTATCTGTATGTTATGATGAATTGAGAATGAAGGACCCTGATGTAAACAAGACGAAAGTCTTTCTCTGGTCTGCATCCCCTTAACAATTGTGTGTATTGAGCTGTACTGTATTGTACCCATTCTGCAATCTGTTAATAAAATTTTCAATCAATCAATCCCTGAGCTCTCCGTAAATGTCAACACAAGTGAAAAGGTGAATGAAATCCCATTATGAACACTACTATTGCCGCCAAAACCCCAGTGAACACACCCACCACCTAGTGACAGTACAACTAACAACACCATAAACCATAGAGAATACTGAAACTTGCATATATAATAATAACTTTATTTGTATAGCACCTTTCATACAAGAATTGCAGCTCAAAGTGCTTTACAGCAGAAAAACTAAACTATTATATATATATATATTTTAGTCAACCAATAGTCGACTAACGGCAAATTTTGGCCAATCATAGTCGACCATCCAAATCCTTAGTCGGGGACAGCCCTAAAACGAGCATAAAAAGATGGCAGCAAAGTAAGGCAAATCAAGATTCAAGAGGTTTAATCGCCACATACATACACAAGACATATAGTGAAATGAAGGTGGCCATGCCCGCCTTCGATTGTGCAAAATACAATAGAATAAAATAGAATAGATAATAAAATAGACATGAATACAATACAATGCTAAGCTTACGAATTAAAAGGTAATGGGTCCTATGTACACTACTATACAATAGTCATACTATGTATACTAAACTATCCTAGCTATACTATACAGAACAGTTATGTTTTTTCCCCCCTTTAATGTGACCTTTTCGTTTGTTTAAAGTGACCTGTAGTGTGTTTGTGTGAGTTTTTCATATTAGGATCTAACATCCCAATATTGTACGATGCACGTCAGTGTTTATACTCCTCTGTTTAGCCCCTTGCAGCTCTTTTTGACAGCCTACATGTAGCTGCAACATAACTTTTACAATGAGTAACACCAGCTGACATTAGCAGTAGTCTATAGGCCTCTCTGTATACAGTTTGATTCAGTTTTAAAATAGGCAGTAATAAAAATAGACGGAGTAAAAAAGGCTCCTATATGGCTCCTACAAGTTATAAAGGCTTGTTTCAAGTTTATTATGTCACGTCCCTATCCTTTTACAATGTAGTGGAGTGACGTTTTTGTTTCTTGGCTCCTCGCCAAGACAACACAAGTAGTAAAAAAAAAAAAATTATTAAGAAGAACAAAATACACAGGCGGCTACGTGCCGTAGTGGGCAAGGCACTCGCCACGAATGACGGAGACGCTGGGCTTGCCTGTTCGAGCCCAGCGCTCCACATTGCTTTCAGTTTAGCTGGTCGTTCATACTAATACACATTGGCCGTATTAGGGGGTGGGAAACTGATGGGTGGGGATCGGGCGTTGTGGACAGCGACTCCTACAGGTCGGTTGGTGCGCCTGCGCAGTAGAATCAGGAAGTGTCGGGGGCAGCGTGAGCCTCCCACGCGTTACTCCTCGCCACAGAGATCAAGCTGCGCAGGTGAAAAGATGCGACTGCTGTTACCTCAAGTACCGGAGGGGACTTGTGCTATGTATGACTTAGTCCACATTGCAGCCGGCTTGTGGGAGGCAAGAAACAGCGTTCGTGACAGGGGAGGGTTGAATTGGATGATACGAAATTGGGATGGGAGAAAATATAGAAAATGGGAGAGTGGATAAAAAAAAGAACAAAATACAGTACCCAGTTTCAATTACTTCATATTTCTTTGAGTAAAAAAATAATAATAAGATTGACAATAGAAAATGGAATACACTTTAAATACATTGTAATGTAGTAAAAGAATGTGCAAAATGTTTGTACTGGCCATTTTTAAACGGCTTCCATAAGGCATAGAATTCACATTACTGCAGATAACTGCGTTCTTGTTGCATCTGATTAGTGGTCTTCTTCTGTAGCAGTTTTTTATTCAAGGCAATAACCAGAGGACAGAATGGACATGGTCCCACAAAGTCTCCGGCGATGATGTTGAGGCTGTCAGAGTGGTCCCCAGGTCTCTGCTTCTCCAGCCACTCTCTCAGACTCTCCCACTGGCTCATGGTCAGAGTCCTGAGGGACTGCTTAGGATGGCGGGCAACAAAACTCTTTTCAGCTGTCAGGTTCAGGCCAGAGACGAAGAAACCCTCTACATAAAACAACATGGAAAAGTTAACATCCTACAGTAGGTATCCTCGCTCACAAAGAGTCACTCTTCATTTGTTACATACACATTAGACATTAAGTACAATGGCAGTGAAATGTTTCTTCTGCTAGCCCCTCCCCCCAGATTGTGCAAGAAATCATAGATAAAAGAGAAACATGAAATAATGAATACAAAGATAAAGGATATGAGAGATAATGTATAAGTAAAGACTAGTCTCCATACAAAACTTTGAAAGTCCACAGCTTTCTGACAAAGCTTGGTTAGGCTCAGAAGCTATTGACAGTCTGTAGGATCTGGAAATATGTACTACAGAGAAATTATACTATTTCTCATTTTGCTGGAGACCCCATAGACTCCTTAAAGGAACACACCGTCATTATAGGAAATGCGCTTGCCGTCTTCTCCAGAGTCAGACAAGAAGATAGAAACCAATGTCCTCTCTGTGCGTTCAGTAGAAAGCTATCCAGCTGCAAGCTGGCCTAGTTTAGCACAAACAAATGGAAGCGGATACGGATCAGCTAGCCTAGCTGTTGGCCAAGAACACCTCTTCCGGAGTTTTAAGCTAGGCTAGCTGATCCATATTCCACTTCCATTAATTTGTGCTAGGCTAGGTTGCAGCCGGATAGCTTTTCTACTGAACGCACAGAGAGGAAATTAGCATATATCTTGTCTTACTCTGGAGAAGACCAAAAGTGCATTTCCCTAGGTTTTGCATTTTGGTTGCATTTTGTCCTTTATTTTGTATATTGGATATTTTGTATAGTGTTTGGTCTTTATTCTTTTTACTTTTTACTGTATGAAGCACAACCTCAGGGGGCTCATACAGAACCAAACATTTCACAATAAAACAAAACTTGAAACTTGAACTTGAAACAGGGTGTCCCTTGGACCACATGTTGGGAACCACTGTTGTAACTGAAACTCACCTGGACGCCCGAGTTCTTTCTGCCAGTCCAGGTAATTGCTCACTCCTTGCGCTGTGCGCTGGTTGGCCCACAAATAAGGGATGGCTGGCCAGAGCTCCTTATGTCTTGCAGCACACTGGCTATCATAGGACAGTAGTACCTGGTGACCAGATGCCCACAGTCTCCGTAGGGTCAGGACTGACTCCTATATGGGGACACAGGCAGACTCCGTAAGGCATTTCATATCCCTGGGTTGTGTAGCTAAACCTGAAAAGTGAGACAGACTTGGCTGATGACACGCAGGATCAAGCTAACCTTGTGAGGACAGAGTTTGGAGCCAAATAGTTTCATCAGTGAGAGAATGAATGTTTCATGCAGTTTGTCACTCAGTCCCTCAAAATGGCTGCAGGCAAGAATAACAAACTCCTTTGGGTGATCTTCCAACCATCTGGCAATAGACAGCAATGTCTCCTGTAAAGAATATAGTCATGAAGACTGACATTAGATTTATTTATGTAAATAACAACCCCCAAATTTAAGCATATTATTAAAATAAAGCAAGATAGACTACTCACCACAACTGTCAAATGTGTGTATATGACATGAGTAAAATACAGGTAGTTGGACGGGTCGTGAGGTTTGTGTGCAATGCGGAGATCAAAGAAACGAATTCCCATTGAAAGCTGCTCCACAATGCTTTTATCCTGAATTGAGAGAAACAATTGTTATTATATTATATAACTAACTCTCATACGCCATGTTTGTTCCAAAAATATCTGGCTCACATGATCATCACAAGTATGAAAACAGGTAGGGATGTCCCAATATCGCTATTGGGTACGATACTGTGCTTGTGTACTCTACCCGTAAAACGACTCTGATACTACTAGTCAGTGCCATGTTTGTTCAGGGAAACACAAAATAGAATTTTTTAATGTTTATTTTAAAATGTTTTTAAACACTTTTCATGACACAACAGCGTCATGTTGTATATTTAATTTGTTATTCAGAAAGTAAGGAACATCTGATAAACTAATGGTATTATTATAGCCTACACATATCGGTACTCTGTATCAGCAAGTACTCAAAAGTAAGTGCTGGGGAAAGAAAGTGGTATAGGGACACCCCTAAAAACCTAAGTTACTGCACCAGACTGTCTAAAGTAGCTTGACAGAAGTGGCCAGGCTACTCTTGCATTTAAAAAGTTTGCATTTTGTACTTTAGGTTGTACTTTAGTTTGTTATATTGTATATTTTTGTATAGTGTTTGGACTTTATTCTTTTTACTTTTTTACTGTGAAGCACATTCTCAGGGGGCTCATACAGAACCAAGCATTGTAATGTACATATACTGTATGTGACAAATAAAACTAAACTTGAAACTCATGCACCTTTCACCTTTCTTGCTTGTACAGTTGTACAGTGTTCCCCACCCACCCCTCCTACCCAACACCCACCCAACCACCTCCAATGTACAGCCCCCCCACCTACCCAACCTCCTCCAAATGTACAGTTTTTACGTCAAATGTATATTTTCTGGACTATTTTTGTATCACAAACAGTACTTTGCAAATCTGGTATGTCATAAATGTATAGATGTAGCAGACAGTACTGTCTATCTGTATGTCCTGATGAATTGAAAATGGGGGACCCTGATGTAAACAAGACTAACTGTACCCATTCTGCAATCTGTTAATAAAGTTTTCAATCAATCAATCTACTTTGCCCACGCTCCCTCACCTGTGTAGTGGCCCATCTAAAAATCGCAGGTCTCGTGAAGCAGTAGAATAATCCATCCAAGAGTCTGAAAGTGTCCGACTCAGACCTGAGCAAGGGCGAGTTTATATCCAGACAGTAGCTCATGGCATCGTGGCTCCCTAATACAAATAAAAAGCAATGTCGTGAAATGAATTAATCATGTTTATGTTTCGGTCAAATTAAACGTTTCACTGGAAAGATGTAGACAGCCAGACGTAGTATTAGCTATGGTGATCTGGTATTACAAAACGAGTCATTACCGGGTATAGCGAGACTTGATATGGGAATGTCCCACAGCTCCTCGGGTAAACGTGACATCCATTCGTCTAAATGTTGGTTATTAACATCCATTTGGGTAATCGTTCTTCAAACGGCCTGGAATGCGGAGGCGCACGAAAGAACAACTATAGCTAACTCACTATTTTTAAGTTAGTTACCATGAATGCCAGTTATATAAGTTATATATAACTACAGTACCGGTATATATTTATGCTCCGTCGAATACAGCACGTGTTATCGATCGATTCCAAATTGCAGGGCTAAGCCATCATCAGCAAAAGTAGACTTGATTTCCTGATTCCACGAGAACGTATACATCCATCAACTGACTCCGGAACAGTTGACTAGTTCACGGCCTCGAAAGTCTTGTGTGTTACGTATTCTTCACATAGGCAATAGGCTAAAGGGGTGTCCCTTCGTAAACAATGCCAGGTAGGAACTCAAACTACGTTGTCCCTAGTTTCACATTCAAGTTTTGTTTTATTTGTCACACATCCACATTCCACGAAACCGGTACGATTTGAGTCCCTCTGACATTTTAAAGTGTATTTTATCTATTGGGTCACCAAAATCTATTTAAAAAAAAGCTTTTTAAATATCACTTCAAATGTCCCCTTTAATAAATGTTAAAAACATTACATACATTTTATATGGGAAATTATCTTGTTTTCTCAGTTGACACCACCTATTTTGTCATGTCCCTCATGGCCTTCGTGTACTTGGGATATATACAATTTGAAAAAAGTCCATACATTTTGCCATTCACATAAACATCTATCTTCTGTGCTTTTTTGCTGGTAAATAAATGCATGATTTTTCAATAAAATCACATTATTTAGTTCCGTACCTCAGTAATCCTTAACTCTGTTACAAATCATTCTCCCCCATAAAAATAATGAGCTGAGCCTGATCCTTATGTGACATTATCACAATGAGCAGTTAAGAGTGTTACAAGTTATAAAAATGACTAGTTTGAGTGTCACAAGAGTTCGAAAATTACTATGTTGAGTGTCACAAGAGTTAGAAAATTACTATGTTGAGTGTCACAATAGTTATAAAATTACCAGATTTTGTGTTACAAGAGTTAGAAAATGACTATAGGTTGAGTGTCACAACACAAGAGTTCTATAATGACTGTTGAGTGTGTGGAATGTGGTGGAATAACTAACAGTATCTCTCCCACCATCCCAATTGTAATTCCCCCTCCCCCACAGACAGCTAGTCCTGTCTAGCCCCCCCCCCCCCCCCCATTCACACACCTTTTGTCAACCCCCCTCACCGAGACATTTACATTTAGTCATTTAGCTGACGCTTTTATCCAAAGCGACTTACAAGTTCTGTACGACAAGTCATCAGGAAGGGCACAACTCAGCTGAGTAACAATGTTCATCAAAGTGTTGAGTGCTACATGTAACGGGGAAGCCCGTGGGTATGTCCACAGTCACGGAAACAGGTGTGTTGACGAGTGACTGGCAGTGCGGGCTGGTAAATTAAACTCACTTCCCCATAACAGGGTTAACAGACGCATAGGTACGGTAGTTAGGAGTGAATTCTTAGTGCAGCGGCCTGTGTCGGCGGACGCGGGAGCCCCCTGTTCGACTCCCCATCGGGACATTAACATTTAACATCAAACACAACGCAGACCAGTATGATCCGTCACAGTGGTGCCCAGTGACCCGGATGTCCTGAGGGGCGTGAGTTTAGGGAGGTGAGTGTAACGGGGAAGCCTGTGGGTATGTCCACAGTCACGGAAACAGGTGTGTTGACGAGTGACTGGCAGTGCGGGCTGGTAAATTAAACTCACTTCCCCATAACAGGGTTAACAGACGCATAGGTACGGTAGTTAGGAGTGAATTCATTTCTTAGTGCAGCGGCCTGTGTCGTCGGACGCGGGAGCCCCCTGTTCGACTCCCCCTCGGGACATTAACATTTAACATCAAACAACGCAGACCAGTATGATCCGTCACATACAGTGTAGGTTAGTTTATTAGGACAAGTGCATGACAGTAAGGTTAGTTAGGGTTAGATCTTTAATTTTTTTTATTCAGATAATGGTTGAAGAAGTGCGTCTTTAGTCGACGGCGAAAGATTGGACGGGTTTCGGCTGTCCTAACTGGGGTGGGTAGTTCATTCCACCATTGTGGGGCAAGGACTGAGAATAGGCGACTTCTCTTTGATGACCCCTCTCCTTCTCCTAACTAGAACCCCCCCCTCTCCATCTCCAGTCCTAACTCAACCCCCCCCCCCCCCCCCCATCCAATCCAATTCTCTCTCCCACCTGGACACACCCGTCTCTATGACCATTGTTTCCCCTGTCTCAGGGAACCCGTTTTTGGGACCCCCCCGGCCAGGGGTTTCGCCGGGTCTCTCCACGCCAATTCTCCTGGGTTCCATGTAAGCTAATACACCTTATCAACTGAGTCTACCTGACTGTCTCTACACTCATTGATGGGGGTTCAATTCCCTCACAATTGTCACAAGAGTTCTAAAATGACAGCCATGACCACTACACAAAGTTCTCCGGCCCCCGCTCCTGTCACAGTTTGGCCAGAGGCCACACACACATGCACACATCCCAAAAGCATGCGTTATTATTTTGATTAACTATTCAGTCAGTTTACAATATTTGTTGTTGCTGTTCTCATTGTTTTTCCTGTAGTTGGGTTAATAAAACTCAACTGCAATGTATATCTATTGTCCTTCTGAATAGTTACATAATGAAATACAATATTTCTAGAAAATCTTAGTGAATTTGAGAGTAAAAAAACAACTATTTATATGTTAAACTGTATTTGTCTCTTCAGCCCTGTTACCATCTTCAACCTTGTTACCCTAGTCTCAACCCTGTCACAACTACATTTTTATTAATTATCTTTTTATGTTTATGTAAAAGTAATTTAATGTTTGTTGAACGCTGTCTGAAATGTTTAGATAAATCATAAGAATATAGATTTTAGTAAAAATTCTGAAGTTAAACCCTGTTAAATTAAAAAAAATGCGGTCACAAAAAGCTGCTAATTTCAGGCTTTAGTATATAGCAAAAGTGGGATTTTATGTAATTTTTACATTTGCAATTATTGAATTAGTGTGAGGGACATCTGATTAATAGGAACATGTTGATTTCATTACAAGTACATTTTATAATCATATCATAAACGAATGACCAATGATAATAGAGATGTGATGCCCAAGGTGGGAAAATGTGTTTTTCTGGAAGTTAAATAATATAATGTCCTTAACATTTTTGGGGTAAGTAATACATTTGCGTAAAACATCTAAAAATGTCAAAAGTCTTTTTCAGGGTTTTAATTAATCGATTATAAATGAATACTTTCCGCCAACAAATTGAAATGCTCAGAACTTTTATCTGTGGCTATCAATTAAATATACCGCTTCAAGTAGTCAGCCTGTGTTAAAAAACGAACCAGTTGTGAAAACTAGCCTGCTTTGGCTTCTTTGAATTGGCAGATGAAATTATTATTATAATTTTTTTTATCTACTTTTTCTCCCCATTTTTTCTATTTTTCTTCCATCCCAATTTCGTATTATCCAATTCTTCCTTCCCCTGTCTCGAACGTTGCTAGACCATGCCTCCCACTGGTCGGCTGCAATGTGGACGAAGCCTTGCATCACGTGTCCCCTCCGGTACACGAGGAGGCAGCCGTCGCATCTTTTCACCTGTACAGCGCGATCTCTGTGGCGAGGAGTAACGTGTGGGAGGCTCACGCTGCCCCTGATACTTCCTGATTCTGCTGTACAGGCGCACAAACCGACCTGTAGGAGTCGCTGTCCACAACGTCCGAGCCCCACCCACCGGCTTTCCCACCCCCTAATACTGCCAATTGTATTAGTATGAACGACCAGCCAAGCTGGAAGCAACGCAGAGAGCTGGGCTCGAACCCAGCATCTCATGCGTTAGTGGCGAGCGCCTTGCCCACTGCGCCACTTAGCCGCCCGGCAGATGAAATTCTTAATCCACTGTGGCCAGCTGACTGCTGGTTCATGCTCTGCTTAGGTAATTTTTCACATACATTTATTTTTAATAGTCTGAAATATACCTTTAGTTTCCCTCCATACATCTTTTCTGAGTATTGTACTCATAAAATGTCTTATTCTATGAGTACAAACGATAACTAAATTCCTGTAAAGATCGTGGTCAGCTTTTAATTTACACACCACAAAACAAAGATTATTAATTTCTCCATCTCTTAACGTGATCCACTCTATTGGAAGTAGCTTTTGCTTACATGTATAATGTTGTAACATGCTTTCTTCATACCAACAGCCATCAGACTGTATATGCCTCAATGTGCCTCACTGAGTAACAGATCAAGACGAAAAGTATTTTTCTGGTCTGCATCCTCTTAGCAGTTGTTTTGTATTGAGCCGTACTGTATTGTACCCATTCTGCAATCTGTTAATTTTCAATCAACCAATCAATCATTAAGGCATCTACCAGCGATGCATAGAATCACCAGTAGATCATATTTTACTTAATGACTGTATATCCATAAAACGATATCGGAGGCTAAATTTTTATTTAAATAATTTAAATACTTGAAATATATTTATCAATGTGATTTTTTTAACTGGAGTTTGTTACTTATTATAAAATGTACCTTGGCCTCTGGCTAGACCCATCCCTCTCCTTCTCTACTCACATAAAACACCTGCAGGCCAAAGTCAAAGCTCATCCGAGTACCGTAATAAAGCTTCTTTCACCCTCTCGGCCAAACACACTCTTGTCAAGATGACCATCCTCCCTATATTTGACTATGATCTTGGTATCCCAGTGTGCCCTCAGAAAACTTGACATACTCCATCATTCCGCCATCCGTTTTGCCACTAGTGCACCCTTCACCACTCACCACTGTGACCTTTATAACCTGGTGGACTGGACATCTCTTCACACCAGAAGGCTTCTTCACTGGCTTCAATCATCTATAAAACCATACTTAGTAAAACACCTCTCTACCTCTCCTCCCTTCTGCACATCTCCACTTCTGAGTACAACCTAAGGTCCAGCAACTTCATCAAACTCACCATCCCCAAAATAATGTCCTATAGGAGTGAGTGCTCTTACCTCCTTCCAGGATCACTTCAACTTTCAATATCCGTCAGTTATTGTCAGTGTTATTATCATATCATATTATCATAGAAACAGTGTAATAACAAAAAATAAATAATGATTCAAATAGTCTTGAGATTTTTAATTTACATAAACACCAAAAAAACTCACACACCAAACACATCTAAAACTGTAAGAAATATTCTCCCCGTCTCTCTATCCATCCATCTCTCTCGCACACGCGCCCCTCTCAGCCCTCCTACTGTCTCAATAAAGAACCTTCTCTCCCACAACCAACCTACAAGCCACCACCTGTGGTGCTAAAGGAGCCCAATGGCACAGGTGTAAATAAGTGTGTTTACTATGTGTGCAAAGAGCCTGGCCTTCCCTGGGTCAAACTGCCCTCCGTCACACCTGCACAGATCAACGTGGCTCGCCAGATTCTTCACCGGGAGACTGGATGCCCCCATTGTCAGCTATCCTCCTTTCCCTGGAAATTAAGCCAACTATCTGAGAGCACAGATCGCCCGCATCTCCGCAACTTCATCAAACTCACCATCCCCAAAGCCTGCACGGTTTCTGGCCGCAACGCCTGCCGATTTGCTGCTGCATCTGACTGGAACACCTTACAAAACCCCCTTAAACTCACATCGCTCACTGCTTTTAAACTAAATCTGCAACAGATCATAACCGACTGTTGCACCTGCTGACTGCCTCACAATCGCACGCATAGCGCTCAGACTCTTCTCTCCTCCCCCTAAGCCCCTTCACCTACCTCCCTCCGTCTCCCCCTTTCTTCTCTCTCTCTCCCTCTGGTTCTCACTCTCCCTTTCTCTGTTCCCCCCTCTCTCCCTTATTTATTGTAATTTTCCTTGTATACTATTGCTACTGTAATCTTTTATTTTATTTACTTGTATTGATTGATTGATTGAAAACTTTATTAAACAGATTGCAGAATTGGTACAATACAGTACGGCTCAATACAACAATTGTTAAGAGGATGCAGACCAGAAAAATACTTTCGTCTTGTTTACATCAGGGTCCCCCATTTTCAATTCATCAAGACATTTATGACATACAGATATACAGTACTGTTACATCAAGACATTTATGACACATTAGACAAATATACAGTACTGTTTAAGAGAAAGAGATCATAAAAAAAAGATATATATATATATTATATATATATACATTCGAAGGGGAAGAAACTATACATTGGAGGGGGTTGGGTGGGGGGGGGGGGGTTTCTAATTGCAGCCACCCGTAGGTGCTCTTTGAGAGCGGTTTTGGAGGAGGGTAGGGATTCACATTATTTTACGGCTGTGGGTAGGGTGTTCCACAATGTTGTGGCATAATTGCGACACGTGTTTAGTCTCTTATTTGAGCCAAATCTGGGTTGAACATGATTTGTGGAACTCCCTCTCTAGGTGTTGTGGTCGTGGAATTCATGCATGTACATAACCTTGATTTTGTTGCAGCCTAACGCTTAACCTAACGCTTAACTAATGCGAATAATGCCACCCACCTTTACCAAACCTGGGCTGCCAATATAGCAAAAAGGTTTTGCACAAAACAATTGAACATGCTGGCTGGAAGGCTAGTTGGAAGTGAGGAGGAGAGCCCACAGGAGCCACGTGAAGCTCACCTGTGTGTAGAGAGAGAGAGACATCCACAAACAACGGCATAAGGAGGATTAAAGAACACACACACCCAACACAAACATGGTTCATACGACCTTGGGGTCATAACAAGGGTTAACAAATGCAGAGGCAGTTTGTAATATATTGCGTTTGTAGCAGAGGATTATATCTCTAGGAAAGACCCCATTCCCTCGCTTATTTTTGCCTAATATCACAAACAGTTATCCCCTTTCTGTAACTGTAAAGAATGTCAAGACAGACAGCTGGATATAAATTGACCATATGGCCTCACCCTTACGAAAAAGTATCATGTCAGTTTCACCATGGTACCGGCCATGAATACAATTCTTAACGATTGAGCTTTAGTATTCTTTTTACTGGAGTATGAATGGTGCCATTTGGGAGACATAGCTCCCAAAGATGAGATGAATACATTCTTTAAAGGGAAAAATCCACAATAAAATATAATTCACATGTTATTTCTGAAATATACAGCCCAGTTTCAATTTGTGAATATGAACAACAGGGAGACAAGACTAGTGATGATCAAGAGAAATCCTGGAGCTGCTTCTATAGGATACTATGGCTATTTGATTGTGATATGGGTCCATTTTCTAATTCTGAGCTGTAAGCCCTACATCTAAATAAAACAAATTTGAATATAATGGCTCAAACTAAAATTTGACGAGCCCACAAAATCGGTTGCAAAATTCACCGTCAATGGATCAACCACAAAAAGTGTCACTAGATGACATCACAAATTCAAGTCTTGACACTCTCATTTCCAGGGTGTCGGTATTGTAAATGTCTATGTTTATAGATATTGACTGACTTGTCCAAGATCATTAGCAGTACATTTACATTTACATTTAGTCATTTAGCTGACGCTTTTATCCAAAGCGACTTACAAGTTCTGTACGACAAGCCATCAGGAAGAGCACAACTCTATCAGCTGAGTAACAATGTTCATCAAAGTGTTGAGTGCTACAGTGTAGGTTAGTTTATTAGGACAAGTGCATGACAGTATGGTTAGTTAGGGTTAGATTTTTTTTTTTTTTCTTTTTTTTAATTCAGATAATGGTTGAAGAAGTGAGTCTTTAGTCGACGGCGAAAGATTGGACGTGTTTCGGCTGTCCTAACTGGGGTGGGTAGTTCATTCCACCATTGTGGGGCAAGGACTGAGAATAGGCGACTTCTCTTTGATGACCCTCCCGGAGCTTGGATAGGAGTAGGTCTGAGGCGGCCAGAAGATGCAGAGCGTAGGGGTCTTGAGGGTGTGTAGTTAGAGACCATTGACCGGAGGTAGGCGGGAGCAGTTCCCTTTGCCGCACGGTATGCTAGGTCAAGGGCCTTGAAGCGGATTCGTGCAGCAATGGGGAGCCAGTGCAGGTCCCTAAGAAGTGGGGTGACATGGGCCGACTTCGGTAGGTTTGAGATCAGGCGGGCCGCTGCGTTCTGAATGAGTTGAAGAGGGTTAGTGGCAGTGGCCGGGAGGCCAGCGAGCAGTGCGTTGCAGTAGTCGAGGCGGGAGATGACTGTTGATTGGACGAGGAGTTGGGTGGCTTCTTTTGTCAGGAAGGGGCGTATCCTTCTGACGTTGCTCAGGAGGAATCGGCAGGTTCTGGTTGTCGCTGCGATGTGAGCAGAGAAGTTCAACTGGTCGTCGAGGACAACACCAAGGTTCTTGGCGGTCGGGGACGCGGTCACAGCTGCATTCTCGAGTATTCTTGAGTATCGTCGGCATAACAGTGGTAGGAGAAGCCATGAGACGTGATAATGTTACCCAGTGATTTAGTGTAGAGGGAGAAGAGAAGGGGTCCTAAAACCGAGCCCTGGGGGACACCCGTCCGCAGGGGGCGGGTGGCCGACAGGGTCCCTCTCCATGACACTTGGTAGGAGCGGTCATTGAGGTATGATGACAACCATGTCAGCGCAGAGCCAGCCACTCCCATTCCTGCGAGGGCCGCGAGGAGGATCTGGTGGTTGACTGTGTCGAAGGCTGCAGATAGATCTAGGAGAATCAGGACAGAGGAGAGGGCTTTCGCTTTTGCTAAGTGAAGTGCCTCTGTGACCGCAATGAGGGCTGTCTCTGTGGAGTGACCAGTCCTGAAGCCTGACTGATTAGGGTCTAGGAGGTCATTCTGTAAGAGATAAGCAGTAAGTTGGTTGGATACAGCACGTTCAAGTGTGTAGTGGATTTCCCCTTTTAAAGTTGTGGTGAGTAGAATGCAGAAGTCTAGAATCAGAAAGTATGAGATCCAAACACTATTTAACGTCTCAAAAATCGGTTTGCCTACATTCAGTGCTATGGACAAATGCATGCATAGTCGCATACAGTATGTAATAATGGCAATCGACTATATTGGTGATCCAAGGCAACAACAAAAAAACTACTTCTGAAAACGTTTTAAACCAAATAGTTCCATTAAAGGGTACGTTTTGGACCCCTAGCCCTATTTCCTATTGACCGATGATGTTGTCGATCCTGCAGTTCTTTCTCAGCAGTCACTGTGCTGTCTTCATGCTGGAGAACCTACTCCACAGTGCAAGCAAAATAGCTTTCAGTGTTTATTTCAGGGCTTGTAGACTGGAGTATGGTCCCATTGACTTTGCATTTGTTTTATGGCTAACTCACCGGAGCTGCAAGTATCCAGTATGAAGAACACCATGGATTGTGCTGATGTAGCAGTGCAATGTTGTTATTATGCTAGATTATAACCAGAATACACTGAGAAAAGACTCTGACCATCTGAACTTACCCTTTTAATGAAGAATACACCTTTTCTTTAAGTCACTTACTCAGAACCGTCAAAACAGGCCAGGAAGCTAACCTCCTTTAGATGAGACACCAGCTGTAAATATCTAAAGGAATAACATAATTCATCAGAAAGACTTGACTTTTCAATCGAAGGTAGCAACAGGATCGCTTCTCGAAGTCAGTAACTGAGAATGCTTTGAATATGGTCCTACCTTTAACCCTTTCACTACCACACTACAGAAGGTTAACCTTTCACTACCACTACAGGGTGTTAACCGTCTGTAGTGTGGTAGTGAAAGGGTTAACCTTCTGTAGTGTGGTAGTGAAAGGGTTAACCATTTGGTAGTGAAAGGGTTAAGAAAAGGCAATGGATATCGTTGTGCTATTGTTAACACTGGTTCTAACCGGTTCTACAGAGTGCTCAATGAATGCGAGAAGAATATAAATCGTTTAAAAATGCTCATATTTATTGGAAAAGCTGAACATCACAGGCACAGAGGTGCAAGTTTATTTGAAATGAAGGCATGCCCAAACTTGGCTCTAGCAAATCAAATTTCAGATATGGAGAACTCAAGGCTGTGCTCATGCTGAGAGCTTTTCCATGCATTTTTTTTTAACGTTTGTCTTGTATCGTCCTATGTTAGTATAACGTTCTAAAACATGACAAACATCGTAAGTGCCAACAGGATATATTCAGGAAATGCAGTTTACGTGCATTTCTCCTCTTTTGAACTATACGTAACATTTATAAAAGTTTGTTCCGCGCTGTTGTGTGTGCTCCTTTGAACCGTGTAACGTTTCTTGTGCTTGAACATCATGCCTTTCAAAGTTTTAGTCGAGATTAGCTGCGTCATTATTGCTTAGGTCACAGTAACATTTCAAAACTATGGCCACCGTTTCAAAGTCTTGAAAACACATACAGTACATTGCATAAAGAGTCAAATGAATGTAACAAAAGGTCAAGGTAAACACATATAAAAGAATCAGTGCAGTTCAAGATATCAAGATTTGTTTTCAAGCAGCTCTAAGACAGAAATAAACATTACACTGTCCTGAATAAGTGCAAATATATAGCTTAAATTATTAATTGACTAGAATATTTCTCTCTCTCGCTCTCTCTTTCTCTCAATAAAACAAGCACACATGTATTTCATGCTGTAATTCACATATTTCTTCAGAGTGATGCCTTTTAGAAGTTTCTATTGCAAACAATCATGAACAGTCGAGTAATTTCTCATTCAGTGCAATGACGGTTGGAACAAAGTGGCTCTCGTTGATGAAGTCCCCGGCTATGATGTTGAGCGAGCCGACGTGGGAGCCAGGAGACTGTTCCCTGACCCAGCCGAGCAGCTTCGGGTACGTGGACATGACCAAGTCCTTCAGGGACTCCGTTGGGTGAGAGCAGATGTATTTCAGGTCCTCTGTGAGATTGATGCCCGTAACAAAGAAACCTCCTGTCAAACGGCATATACACATAAACATGCATATCACCAAAAGTATTCTTATAGGCCCATTCAAGCAATTACAAGTGATTACTACAGCTCTTACTAAAGATCCATGTGCAAATCTGTACCCTCGGTTTATAAACCGTGCCCTTGAGATTATGAATCCATCCGCGCAAATCCAAGGGCACAGTTTACAAATGGCATGGATTTGTGATCCGACGAGGGCGCACGGTTTACAAATCTGTGGGCATGGATTCATAATCCAAGGGCATGGTTTACAAATCCCAGGGCGCAGTTTATAAACCGTGCTCACAGATTTCTCTGCTGACCCCAGGGGGTCTCCGTAGTCCGTAGAATACTTAAGTATCAACAGCATAATAATTCATCAAGTCCATCCTGCAAACAAGAATCAGGTGCTCTTACAAATCCCAGGGCGCAGTTTATATAAACCGTGCTCACAGATTTCTCAGCTGACCCCAGGGGGTCTCCGTAGTCCATAGAATACTTAAGTATCAACAGCATAATAATTCATCAAGTCCATCCTGCAAACAAGAATCAGGTGCTCTTTGGAATGGAGGATGATCAATGGTAGTGGCTAGAATACCAACTGTTAGTTAAAAAGCTAAGTGTTTACATTAAAAAAGCCTTTATTGGCAAAGATAAAAACACTGTGCAGACCAATGCATCCTTGAACTAAACATCTTACTTACTAAACAGTTGCTTTATCTTTGCCAGCCATGGGAAAATATAAGCTTTTTAACTGTCAGTGCCATGGACATTCTCATTCTTCTACATCACAGTATTCTACAAAAAGGACAAAGTAAGCTACTTAAGTCAACAGTAAGTTACCTGGTCGCCCCTGTTGTTTCCTGTGTTCAAACTCCTCAATAAGAGCCTCTGCTTTGCATTTGTTGGCCCACCAGTAGGGAATATGTGGCCACAGGTCACCATGAAAGTTGGTCATATGGTGTTCATAGGTCACTATCACCTGGTAACCTAGAGTCCACAGGGTCCTCAGTGTTATTGCTTCCTGAATCAACAGAACAATGGTGAAGAACATTAATAAAGCCCCGCTTCTAACAATAACTACGTAGATAAGTATAAATAGGCTGTAAAATTATTAAAATAGGTATGAATAAGTGATTGAATGAATTGAATGTGTTCCCGCCACAACTATCAACGCTGCCAAGACAATAACCGTAGCTATATTTTCAGCTCACAAAGTGATTCATTTACACAGTGACGATAAAGCACTTTCACTAAATCAAAATGAATTATATCTTTGAGAAAAAAGAAGAAAAAAAGCAGTTTCCGTATAGTGTGTGTATACTTGAGAAACTATCGTATATACGTATCCTTCACATCACTGGGTGTGCGCTCTGGCAGCTTTTCTTTTTATTATCTAAAAAAAACTCTACTTTTCAAAGACATTCAAACAGAACCAAGACTCTTACCATCTTGGGACACAGCTTAGAGGCGAACACATTCCTTATGGTGGTGATGAGCAGCATGTGTAGCTCTTGGTTCAGGCCCAGGAAGTGGCTGAAGGAGAGGATGACCACCTCTCTGGGATGAGCATCCAGCCACTCTCTGATCTCCTTAAGAACAGTCTGTTGGAAAGACACATTTGAGGTCACAATTCATCACACTGTGCTTTTACAACATTTATTTTGTAATAAATGTTAATAATTATTACAATAATAATTGTAATAATTGTATTATTTATTTTCATCCTATTGTTGAACAGTGACCGACGAATACCAATCTGCAATAATGTAAAGATCTCACAATCTCAATGTAACGTCTTTGTGGCTAAATCAGGCGCGTGCCTAAACCTTTTTGACATGGAGGGCCAAAGGGACAAAACATGAGATGGGAGGTTGGCCGTGGGCCAAAGAATGTGAAAAGCGTCAAAAGACATTGATAAATTAGAAAGAAAACATGTAAATAACCGTGTCTTAGGTATTATCTGAATGTGTTGGTTCCTTCTAAATCAAAATACAATTAAGCTGCATCAAAATAGATCAATTACATTATCGCATCACTCTCTGGAACCACTTGGTTCACTTCCAAATTGACCCGTCTCAAACCCCGCCTACTTGATCCTCCATTTGACCGAGGGAAGCAACAGTTGTGATTGGAGGATCAAGAGAAGAGGGCGGGGTTTGAGATAGGTCCATGCTTTGAGCAGCCCTGGCCTCAACGTTTGATGTACTGTACCTCCACGGTGACGGTGGTGTAGACACCGTGGTAGAAGTAGAGGTCCGTAGAGCTATCGTTGGGTCTGTGTGCGATCCTCAGGTCACAGTACCTGACCCCGCAGTCTAGCTGCTGCTTCACAGGAGACTCCTGTTTCACATGGGGAAGCTTATCAGTGGTTGTCCAATGTTTTTTTTAATTTTTTTATGACTGACGCAGATGTCGATATTTAGAGATGGCGGCCGATAGCCAATATGTTTTTTTTTGCATCTGATAAAATACAACAATTTAATAATTATAACAAATGAGGCACACAATTGCTGATCTTAATTTATTTAACACTAATGTTATTGTCTGTCTGCATTGTCTCCGTTTGCTTATGTAGATCTGCACTCTGTCACCGTGGTGCACTTATTTTAAATTGTTCACTCGCACAGCCTGCTAACTAACATCAAAGGTGACAACAATGTGATTCTGTCCCATGAATCCACTACTATCTCTCAGTCACTGTGCCAATTTAGCTTGGTGTATTGAAGCAAAGACAATCTCACACACACACACACACACACACACACACACACACACACACACACACACACACACACACACACACACACACACACACACACACACACACACACACACACACACACACACACACACACACACACACAGGGAGAGAGAAAAGCAAGCAAGATGTATCTGCAGACATTAATTTAGTTTATCAGCCTTTTGAACTCAGGAATCGGCCGATGGCAATTATCTCAAAATTCCAGATTAATCAGCTACCTTTTATTACATGAAGAGACACTCAAACTTTTGTAGAGAGCTATACTTAAATGCTATAACTCTGTACACACCACCCCCCCCAAATGGCCTTGGGTGCATACATGTTTAGTACGGGTGGGCCCCAGTAGGAATCAAACCTCCAACATGAGGAGTGTTAACACAATGGGGACGAACAACGGAGATCTCCGTGTTTCGATTCCACCCGTTGTGGACAGAAGCATGGATAAATCCGTGGCAAGTTGTTATTGCTTTTATTCCAATTTTAATAACCTATTCAAGGTCGCCGACCGGCACTGCAGATTTACCGTACTCTTTGAATTCGACAAAGTGCAATACCGGCCAGATCCTCTTAGGGGCGCTATCGCGATAATGCAGTGTTCCCTGTGGCCGAACGGTGGACTATTTTTTTTTTACTTTCAATGGAGTTTTATGTTAGCTCGATTCTGGATCTGCAGCCTGTAGCAGATTTCACCATGCAATAAGGGGATTTATCATCAGCCAATGGACATATCGATCTACCAGATGGTGATCGATAACGGGGAAATGCTCAGGGGGATCCCACCGGACCACGGTAAGATCTTTTTCACGTAAAGTACATCCCGATCGGGCCTTGTTTTGATAGCCATCCAGGCGTTCGGCCTATGAGGCTAACACGGTTATTGGTAATCAATACTCAGAAACGACGCCCCCCCCCCCCCCCCCCCTTTCATGCATACATGCATGAGGATTGTGTCGATCATATGCAGTTTGAGTTTTAACTGGAGCGTATCTATAACCGAAATGCCATTGGATTTAACGTTATTAGCTATTAGCCCATTATCTCGGCTTCCAGGAAATATACTAGACCAAATCCGGTATAACGCTTATATTCACGGTGCTATAAAATGAGAACGAATTGATGAATTCTTTTTTTATTTAAGCCATTTTGAAGGGACGGTTTATGGTCTCAATTCACAATGAGAATGGACAGATAGCAATACTATAAAGTATAGATTTAGCTCTACAAACAGCCCCACGTCTGTTTACATTTCTCGGTCCTCTTGAGATTAATTAGACTCATCCCAGTGGCCGCGAAAGTGTTAATGCCAAGATCTACCTCCCATTGATGGTAAATGGTGCATTTTATATAGTGCTTTTATCCAAAGCACTTTACAATTTGTTCCACACATTTTACCCATTCACACACTGACGGCGGAGGCAACCATGCAAGGTGCCAACCTGCTCATCGGGAGCAGTTAGGTTGGGGTTAAGTGTCTTGCTCAAGGACACTTCGACACACTGTCCGGGAGGAGCGGGAATCAAACCGGGAACCTCCGGATTACCAGACGACTGCTCTACCTCCCGAGCCACGGTCACCCACTGTGAGCTATACAGGACCACATACACAACTTATTATCAATGATGGATTCAACCGGATAAAATGTGCCGGAAGGTATGGGTTCTTACCTATCTCGATGTGATTTATCTAGAGATATCTACAGCAAGAATTTTAGGTGTCAGTGAAACCAACATTGCAATCTGGTTAGAAGTGGTGGAGAGAATAAAGGCTAGCATATGAACTGTAGTTCCTGGTTAGAAACTAATGAAAATGGATGGATTATCCAAGTGGGGGTCCTGGGGGGGAGAGCGAGCAAGAGCATATGTATGTATTGTATTGGATAGCAAGTATTAGGTAGATATCTCGTAAACTACATTTATATTGATTCAAATGGAATGTATACGGTAGTCCTGTGATTTACTTTGGATATTTACTGTTAGTGCTTGTGTGTCTAATTTTATGTTATGTTTAAAAAATAATACAAAAAAAAAATACAAAAAAATAACTATTAGCTGAATATTAGTTCCCCACTCAGTCTTTACCTGTGTTATTGCCCACTTGTAAACAAATGGACGAATAAGGGGCTTCATGTATTTGTCCAACTTTTGAAGCATGTCTGGCTGAGTCAGGTCAACAGGGGACCTGTCATTCATGTCCAGACAGTAGGTTATTGCGTTGTGGCTTCCTAAATAGGGAAACATATGCAGTGTATTAAAAAGACATGTAGTTGTTGATACAACCAAGGAGGAGATGTATGCAATAGTAGCCTAGTTGTAGAATATTTGCAGCTACAAGCCACATCTTTAGTTTAGGCTATCAATTTCAAATTGTATTGAGTGGGCTCTGTGTCCAGATGAAGCTGGCTATGTGATTCATAAAAATGTCTGGCAGTTATTCAATATCTTATCTTCACAAAAGTAGACTGACTCTAGCCTAAACGTAGATTCATATATGTATTCAAGGGCAAGCTAGATGTTAAACGGAGTAATTTATCCAGTATTCAAGAGTAATCTATTCTAAACACTAAACACAGTAATCTACGGCAGGTATAGTGTTGCCTACCTGGGATGGCCAGGGTGCACAGAGGTATGTCCCATAGGGAACATGGCAGGTGAGACATCCAGCCGTCCATTGGCAAGCCTCTCAGGGTCACCCCATTATCGTCAGACACCACGACTGATGACATCGTGGGGGCCAGTGTCTACAGTTGACAAATGAATGATACTTTTACTGGCATTGGCCATGGCTACTGGGATGAGTAATGTTTTGGTACATTCATTGCTGTATTAGCAAGAAAAGCTTTAGCCTGTCGTGCTTTTGTATAACCGAATGTACATTGGGTTCTGATCCCTCCGTTATTGGCGAGGTGAAATGTGAAATGTACTCCAGTTTGTCACATTAGGTTCCAGCCTACACTTACATGATAGATAATAACGCAGTGTCTGTCTCCTCTTGTCGCCACTCTGGTTCAGTGGGAAACCGGATGAGTGAAACTATGAGGGTGTGCCAGGATAAGTCGTCCATCCCCAAACTCCACGCAATACCATGGCTGGTGTAAAAAAAAAATGAAAAAGAAGAAATGTAGTCTGTGACTATTTAATTATGCGGTAAAGTCTGCCCGTGTTTCAAGTGGCTTTCACTTGCCGGCGGCCCTATCCTCCAGATCCCGTCCAAAAGCGGCGTTTAGCGGCGCATCCCTACACTTGCACCCTTGAACGTGGGTTTATCACAATCTTCCATTAAACTAGCACAAAAAAACTCCACTCTATACCAAGAAGAGGGGAAACAAGTCGTATCTGTGCGCGATATATTCGTTCAATCCATTCTAGTGGTACAACACGTCCCAGGCAATTGAATGGTTTGTGCTTCTAGTAGAACAGTGCAGTCCGGGATGCGTGCCTGTTCAGTGGTGACAGTGAGGGCGGAGACGGTAACGGATTGGTGGGCGGACGAACGCCTTCCCCCCATGGACTACGGTAGGATGGCGTGCTGCTGGCACTGATCAGCAGATGCAAATAAAGCATATAGCTCTTAAAGACCCAGTCATGATATTTCCTGGTTTCATATTTTACACCTACCATGTCAACCAGACCTTCCGTGTAAACAAATATAGACAATTATTTATTTTATTTTATTTTAATGACAAGAAATGCGTCCATTTGTATAGGTTACAGACAGTTGCCATAGTTATTACTGGGAGACTAGGCTACAGTACCCACAGCTAAAAAATAAAAAAAAATAAAAAATAAAAAAAGATTTGACATGGATATTCAACCTATGAATTTTGTGAATGGTCTATAAGCAGCGGTGGAAAGTAACAAAGTATTTGTACCCAAGCACTGTACGTAAGTACAGTTTTTAGGTACTTGAATATTTTCATTTTAGGGAATTTACTTTTAATCCACTACATCTATCTGAGCCCATCAATTACTAGTTACTTTGAAGAAAAAAAATTGCAAAGAACTTATGAAGATAATGGTCTTTCAAATTTGAAGCCTGACAACTTCAAGGATCAGAGCAGCATAACTGGACCACGTACCACTTTAACATAACCTTTAACATAACCTTTAAAGGTCAATGGCTCGAGGGTTTAACACGCAAGCACTAGAATACACAAACATCATGTAGAATGCGTGCTTATACTTTTGATACGTAAGTACATTTAATATCAAATACGTCTCAACTTTCACAATTTTGAATAGAGGACTTTTACTTTTACCAAAGTACTATTTTATCTGGGTATTTGATATGGTGACCTTCTTCCAGCACTGTCTATAAGTCATGTGTGTTAAAGTATTACCTGGGAGTTTTTTTTAGCTTGTATAAGAATCTCCCTTCATGAGAGAAGACTGAGCTTGCTTTTAGTAGGACAGTGAATCAGTGAGGCTTTGCTCAGCCTTCTCCAGGCAGGTCAATAAAACCTGACACAGCGTTAGTCACTCTAGTCGAAACCAACCAGACAAGCAACTATCCATTTACAGTACATCTAAGGTTCTAATATACAGTATGTAAGGCCCAACAATTTCTAATATACAGAATGTATGTGGCCCTAACAGTTCTAATATACAGTATTGAAAGATTTGGGTAGCGTTTTCTTAGAAGATAAAACCATTAAAACAATTCTATAAGTTCACTTGGACCTTAAGCAGAACAAAGGGACATATTATGCCAGGGAGAGAGGATCTTCACCTTCTTCGGTATTCAGCTCACACAGAGAGGACCTGACAGCAACTTAATTGTAACAATTTAGCTGTTTTTGCCAATAGACCTGTTATAAAGAGAATATCGGGAGCCTGTGTGTCGTATATTATCTCAAGGGGAGATTTCATTAGTGACTTTACTTCGACATCCAACAACACAACGCAGAGTCCTATCCTGTAGGAAGACAGAATAAGTAACATTAATTAAAAGTCAACTAAAAGAATAGGTATGTGGCCCAAACAGTTCTAATCTAAACAGTTATCTTGGTTTGGGAATAGCACTGCACAAGACCGCAGCAGACTTCAGAGTGGCCTGTTCAGCCGAACACACAATTGGAGGTGGGCTTCCCACTCTCCAGGACATTTATAACAAGTGTTGCAGGGCCAAGGCTAAGAGAATAATCAAAGACTCTAGTCACCCAATACAACTGCCTCTTTGAATTGCTGCGGTCAGGCAAGTGCTACCGGAGTCTCATGGCCAGCACAGAGACTGAAGGAGCTTCTATCCCAAGGCCATCAGGATGCTCAATGACTCTGTAACAACCCATCATCTACACTCACTGCACATACATCAGCATGTACACACCCACTTTAAACAAACACTCACCTTACTACTCACTTTATATTGATCTATTATTAAAGAGATTTGCACTACATTCATACCTAATTTGCACCCTACCCTAAGTTTTGTACCTCATCTCATTTCTGCATTATACCCCACTGTTACTCATTTGACTCTATTGTATATATGTATATTGACTGAACATGCCTTTACTTACTTCTTAATTACTTTTTTTTTTATACTGTATGTACTCTCAGGGGCTCATACAGAAACAAGCATTTCATCATAAAGTATTCTGTTGTGATAAATAAGCAAACTTGAACTTGAATAATGTATGTGGCCCAAACGGTTCTAATATACAGAATAGATGTGGCCCAAACGGTTCTAATATACAGCACAGGTATGTGTGGCCAATTTCTATTTAAAGTGCAACAATACTATGCGGCTGCTGTGGCTTTGTCACTCAAGTGATGGTTTATGCAATGCTGCCATCTAGTGGTTGATTGGTGATATCGACATAGGCACCATAAAAAAAAAAGTTTCAGGATTTTGTATATATAAAAAAAGAACATGCATACCGGTATATAAAGTACTACTATGGTATTTCTAAGCGTTTGCATTGTGTTGGATTTTGTGTTTCCCATTATGGATATCATCGATTATATCTTAGATCAAGACTAGGCACGCATGTGTTTCAACAATGGGGAGTCAGTCAGTTAGTCACTCACCATCGAAAAGAATTACACAAATACAGCATTTTCAAAGTTTATTGAAAAATGTACTTTCCAAAGAAAAAAAAAGACAAGATTGAAAATACATAGGTCTTTGTACTTTAGTGTAAAACCTGGCTTCCTAAAGGGGTTGGTCTAAAAGAATAGTATGCACTTATTTTGCAGTTTACATCGTTACAGTGTTTTCCATTGGTTGCTGGCAGAACAGTACAACACAACAACAACAAAACAAAAAAGGTAATTTTGGAGGTCCATCGAACACAAACGAATACAAAACAGTATTTCCTTCATGCTGCACAGAGGAATGTGTTGCACAGCTACTGCATGTGTAATAAATACCCTACTTAATGCTCCGTTGAGGCCAGAGAGCAGGAAATACAAGGGGTGTCACAAGAACAACAATGAATCCTTATCAGCATTCAGGATCTACTACACTAATGGCCATCGTTTAGCAAAATGGTTGGATTTGTATAATAAAGTGGCAGTTCATCTTGGTATAACTGTAACATCTGTCGTTTTTGGCACATGTCGGATGCCCATCATGAGGTCAGCCACCATCAATGGCTGCCCTGGCTATCGGGACAACGAATTTGATGTCTGTCTGTCTGAATACCTCACACACACACATACCAAATAAACTGAGGTGATGGCGGTGGTAGTAATTTTTTGTGTCGTTTATTTAACTTTTTTTTTTAAATATTTTAGTTTATTGGGTCAAATAAACAAGTCAATGCCACAAGTGAACAAACGTCCCAAGAGAGCAGCTAATGTTGGGGGCCGACTCTTCATGGAGTCATGTCGAGGTGAGTAATGGTGAAAAAAAGGGGTTTATATTATACCAACGTGAAATACCACTTTAAAAGCTTGTAAGTTCCAGAAAAGACTGACACTTGACGCTGACCGAACCTGACAGGAGTCATATTTAGGCATCAACATCATTCATTATACATACTCTTATACCCAGCTGTTCTATTATTAACTAGTATCTGCAACTAACAGTAAATATACGTATACAATTGTGTCCATGTGAACAGTTGAAATTTAAACCATCTCCCGTTAGATCCAGTCTCTGTGTAACAGCCCTGCCTGAGACCTAGTAAGCCCAATATCTCCCTTGGCCAGGGGTTCAGGCGGTTTGGTTTCCCGTGTGGGAGACATATGGTTCAGATCCAGGTGGTGTAGGGCTGTCCCCTCTTAGTCCATTAGTCAGTCGGTTTGGTCTCCTGGCGCTTCCCCCGCTACCTTACCGCAAACGTGGATACCCCATGCGGGAATCCACACTCCCGCAAAAAGGGCCACCACCAACCGTGCCAGGCTGCAGTACCCGTGCCGATTTTAGGTACCGCTGTTACCAGAGGTACTACTACCCGTTGCTGCTATGCAATACAGCAGGCCGTTGATTGGAAATAGTAATTAAAAAAAACATGTTCAGACACCTGCCAGAGAGAGTAACATTAACTAGCCCATTACTACACCTCAAGGTTTCACTAGAATGTGTTTGGAGTGGAGAAAACATGGCAGCTTGCTCGTAAATCTTCTCCTTTTACACCTAAAGTAAACGGTGGAAACTCCTCCCACCTTGCTTGGGTGACGGAGAAGGGTAAAACGGGCACCACGACGCGGGCAGGATACAAACGCTTTGTCGACCAAGATTTTTGTTAGTCGATTTAGTAGTGTGTTTTATGCTTTTGTCCATTTTGAATGAGTTATATCCTGGAAAACGATAAGCACACTTCTGGTAAGCAGAACATTTAGAGATTCCCCTTCTGCAGGATTGTATGTTTGGAAACTAATCAAATCAACTAATGGATTAGTCGACTGACAACGTCTTCAGTGGAGGACAGCCCGAGTAGTTACATGTGCATAATAACAAACTATCATCTGCTTAATGGAGACTCTTTTCTCTTAAGTCATAATGATGTTAATAATAATCACATGACCGGACCAGAGATCCTACATTGTAAGTATTCCGTATTTAAATTTTTACGCTTTCATCATACAGAATCAGATTACCGTAGTTACTTCTCTAAAACTGATATCAGGGAGTGTATTTATGCTTTTTCTTTCATATATAAACTTGCCATTTTCATCCACTGTGACACAAGACCTTTCCAATTAAAGTTATTCTCTGGATAAGCAACAGGTGACTATAGCCTGGAAAACAGATAAGTTACTAATACAGTGAATTAGTATTCCTACATATAAAAAGATGTTATGTATTTTTTTTCTTTTTCTTTTTTTAACTTTGTACACAAAATGACTCCCATACTTGGCAAATGCTAGACCTGTAAAAAGAAGAAATCTGGTCTTCAGCAGTCAGACCTTTTTCCCCTCTGTGGAAAGCATGCTAATTGTAACAGAGAGAGAGAGATAGAGGGAGATAGAGAGAGGAGGGGAGGCGGACAGAAGATGCTAGATTTCACAACAACCTGCACATCACAGCTTTGATTTATATTTGATTCCTGTGTTTTCTTTTCATAAGAATCAATAGAATTTAGCCACTGAATTCACATAAGCCAATTATTTACATTCCAATAATTCCCCCCCCTTCCAGATAATTACTATGTACAACAATACTAGTTGAAGGCAAGTTTGACGTGTGTGTGAGGGAAATGAGTTGCTTAATACAAACTCAAAGCTGTGCAGACAGAGTATATATGTAATGCTAGCCAGAAAAGACGGGCAAGTATGTTAATCTCAGATGACGGCGCAGGGTCCCCCCTGTCAAACCTCACAGGAGAAAGATGACAACACAGGGGACGCATTATCTGCACGAGTCACCCTCGAGATGACGTCCCCCTCGAGATGATGTCATACATCTGTTCTTCTCTTCTCGTGTCGCATATTCAGCCTCCCCTCATATTCAGCAGACCTCACAGTGGGGGGAAGGGAGGCGGGGCTTGGCTTGGCTCTGGTCTCTTAAAGTGTGCCCCGGCGAGTAGGACAAACAAATGAGACGAGTTCAGAGAGATCTCCTGGCACTTATGACGACGGCCGGAGAGGGACGTGGGGTGCTGCGTGGGGCAGTGGGGCGAGCCGCAGAGATGGCTGTCACCTCTGTACGGAGTTTCTAGAACCCTGGGACTGCTTCCCTCGACTGGCCCCCCTGCGGTAGTCGCCTCCCGGCTGCGGCACCCTGAGCTGCCTCTGGTGCTTCCCTTTAGCCTCCGGCTCGGAGTCACTGAGCTCCAGGTCGGGGCAGTAGCCGTCGCTCTCCTGGTAAGGCCGGGTGCCGCCCGGTTGTTCGGACGCCGGCTTTGCCCACGGCCGGTCCTTGCCCGAGCCCTTGCGGATGGACAGTTTGTCGGAGACCCGCAAGCCCTCCGTGGTCCGTACCAGGCTGACGGTGGCCTCTTTGAACGACCTGCTGAAGTGCTCCATGGTGGACTTGCGGAAGTTGCTTGACCGGCTGCCTTTCCCCAAGCCCTCGTTCGAGGGGTCCTGTTCAATGGGAGTTTGGCAGGAGCTGTCCTTTTGAGCCACAAACTTGTCCACGAGGCCATTGGGTTTGGCAACACATGCCCTGTCTTGGTCCAGTTTGCCATTAGTGTTGGATGAATGGCCGTGGAGGGCAGCGTGTAGAGCTAAGGGTTTGCCAGTTGGCTTGAGGGGCAGCGTGGGGCTGTTGGTTGTACCGCCCTCTCTGCGAGAATGGGTCGAGGAAGACAGCAGGGCGGAGGAGGATAGCAGGGCGGAAGAGGGCAGCAGGGCAGGGGAGGACAGCAGGCCGTTGGAGCGCGCCTCTCTCATGCCGTGGCCGTGGAGCTGAGGCTTGCCCTGACCCAACCCGCCCCTACTGTGTTCGTGAACGTTCCCGCTGTTGTCGGGACACAGGGGCCCGTTCCCCGACTTGGAACCGGTCTTGCCGTTCCCCAGGGAGACCTTGGGCATCTTCAGCTTGAGGGTGATCCTCGGAGGAGGACGGAACAGCGTGTTCTCCACGGGGACCGACACGGGGAGACCTGCAGGGAGAAGACGGCACCGTTCAGGATTCGACTACAATGCAACCGACACAAAGTTGGGAAAGACAAACACAATGCGGGAACGTTCCTCACTCCGTAGCATCCTGTGACGGGAGGAAAAGATCAGCAAGCTGAATGTTAATTGGACGGCTTACCGGCTGAGATTTCGTGGTTGATCAGCTTCACGTGTAGATTGAACATCTGCTCCTGGGCTTTACTCTGCGACAGCTTCAGCTTCTCACGCCGACTCACCATGTAACACAAGTTCCTTACCTGCATTGTAAATAAAGACAACCAAATACAGTTAAAACGCGGTCAGTTAAAGAGACACTTTTTGGTACCCGAGATGTAAATCAAATTCTTGAGAATTGTGATACACAATTTTGCCGTTTAAATCAATTCTTAAAAAGCAAATGATAAGTAACATTTCTCACAAAATAATTTCTGAAATGTTTTAAAATGTCATGTGAAAAAATGACGGTTTCAATTGATTGGCTTATGTGATTTCCCAAACCCGAGCAGAGCAGATACATCGATATCGAGGGCTTCTTGAATATCGTGATATTTCTTTTCCACGCGGCCCAGCCCTATAGGTACCTACGCACAGAAAAGGGAGAACTGCGTTTTCTATGACAACTAAAGCACCCACCCTCTCCAGATCCTGTCGCAGGTGCATGAACATGCGCATGCGCGTGTGTATACTGTCCTCCCGGGGCTGCAGGAGCAGGTTCTCCTCCTCCTCCTTAGGGGGCAGCAGAGGCCTGTTGAAGTTGCTTTTCCTCTTAAGCTTCCAATACTGGAAGATGAAGTCTAGCAGCTGCTGACTGAGGTCAAGGTTCAGCGCCAGGTCCCCAGGCTGGATCAAGGTGTAGAACTCCTCTTCCAGCTCCTTGAGTCTCTGGGCCCGCTGGCCCACCTTCTCCGTCTCGGAGGGGGGCTTGGCGCGTGCCGGGCTCAGGCCGGTCTCCCCGGCCTTGGACTTGCTGTGCTTCAGGCAGTAGGACTTGAACTTGACTTCGTCGCCTTCGTCCAGGATGGTCTTCATCTCCAAGCTGTGCTCGAAGGCACAGGTCACGTGGAATGGGATGGTGCAGTTCTTCACAGAACACTGTGGGAAGAGAGAGAGGAGAAAAATCAATAGTTGGCAGCTGCTCTAACGCAGCCGCATCGCCGGACAGATATACGACCACTCCGTAGCTCCAGCCGGACGCTCACCTGGATGCAGGCACCCGTCTTCAGTTTGCAGAGGCTGCAGATGAGAGACCAGCGGCTGGGCGGGATGTGGGACACTTTGGTGATGGGCTCCATCCTCTCGGGACAAGCGATGCTCACCTACACGGAAGAGCCAAACATTTAATCACCACACGTCCTTTACGGTAGAAATCGGTCACAGCAGGTGAAAAAGATTCAAGTGAAGGTTTCTGGAGGTGGTTGTTTACTTCTGGTATCCACAGGGCGCAGCTCACGTGAGCCCACTTGGTCCCGGCCCGCGTGGCTTTCATGGCGCCGCCCTTCTTCGGGCACAGAAGGCACTGCGGGTCGATGCCGAGCACACAGGTCCTGCACAGCCAGTTCCCAACAGGCACTTTGACGATGCCGTAGCAGGCCTGAGAGGGGAGCGAGTGGCAGGGTTAGACCACGGTTACCATCAACTCTAGACATGAATGGTAAATGGTGCATTTATATAACAGTTTTATCAAAAGGATTTACAATTTGTTTCTGTATACACATTTATAAAACGAGGCATATTTAGCCAAAATATGTTTCCAGAAGTTAACACATGCGCTTTTCAATAATAAACTAAAACGAGACTTAATGGGAAGGGTGTGCTTGTACATTTGAACAGTTCCATGATATGTGGCTGCGTTGTGCTGAGAAAGAGATGGAGATCTACTCTGAAATCCGGATTCTGATATCCAGAACTTTGCAAGGGCCTGTCCAGTGAACTTGACTTTCAGTAGCTCGTCACAAGAAAGATCAATTTGCGCCTCCTGCTCAGCCATTGCGTCATGCGTAATGAACGGATCTTGGATCCATTTGTCCAAATTGCTCATGCTCTTTCGGGAAATAGTTCAGAAATTGTTCAATGAGCCCTTCTATGTGGCTACAGATAATGGGCTTCAAATCATTTTGTGCTACATTATGTTCCTCCAAAAAGCCATCAAGCTGAGTAAACGCCCCAAAATATCTGCTGATGAGCCTGGAGTGCCACTAACGGAGTTTTTTTAATCCAACTCTCCATTTTAGCTGAGTCCAAACAGGTCTGTGTCCCAACCTTGTAGTTCCAGATTCAACGTATTGTTGTGGCCTCTGCGACTATATACCTGCGTAGGATGTAGTGAGATGTGCAATCCTAAACGTTCGGCAGCCCTCACACACGTCGCTGCACTTTCCGCTCCGCGATTAGACCTGCGCAGGATGTAGTGAGATGTGTATTGGAATACTGTGTGGCCTCCGTTGATGAAGGGGCAAGACATGGCAAATACACACAGCTGCCAGGTGGAAAACTCTATCCGAGTTGGGCTCGTCGGATTTTCGCTTGATATTTTTAATTTTTTTTGGCCAATGCGCACTGTCACCTACCCGCGACCCCACTTTGGGTCGCGACCTGTAGTTTGAGAACCGCTGAATTAGGGGTTAAGTGTCTTGCTCAAGGACACTTCGACATGCTGCCCGGGAATCGAACCAGGGAACCTCTGGATTACCAGACAACTGCTATACCTCCTGCAAATGTAGCATTCTACTGTTGCAAAAAAATTCTAAATCCTAATTTCTATATCTCATTGTTTGTGAAAAACAAGGATCAGAGGAAACACGTTTCAGCCACGGAGGCCAGATGAACAGATGTTTTGTTTTTACCAACACATGACGATGCCTGAAGCTGATAGTGAGGTACACATCCAGCAGTGATGAATGTTTTCTTTGAATTTGGTAAATGATGCACACATAGGTGTAGTTTCATATAGGGACATATCCAGGGCTTGACATTCACTTTTTGGCTCACCAGCCACTGTGGCTAGTGGTTTTCCAAAGTCACTAGCCACTCAGCATTTTCACCAGCCAAAAATCTCACACTCACACACACACACACACACACACACACACACACACACACACACACACACACACACACACACACACACACACACACACACACACACACACACACACACACACACACACACACACACACACACACACACACACACACACACACACACACACACACACACACACACACACACACACACACACACACACACACACACACACACACAAAATATCCAGTTTGTTTTTATAGTGTAAAGTTTGGCTACTTGAGACAGAGAGAGATAGACTCTCATTACGGGCGACGCAAGTAAGCATGCACTGCGTTCCGAGAGAGAGAGAAAGACTCTTCTCACTACGACTCTAAAACGGTGACGCTGCACGGTCTACCTGCCAAAGTGGCTGGTAAGAGTGACGGAGTTACACACCACTGCCGAATTCTACCCGCGGGTGGGCGGGTGTTAATGTCAAGCCCTGGACATATCCCTACCAAAGCCACGGAAACACAAATTGTCCCTACCAAAATAATTGCAGAGTGAAAACTCTTCGTTTTAGTATTATAATTCACAACATCACAATCTTGCAAAACAGAGCCTCTTCCTCCTACCTGGTGCACACAGATGTTGCATTTGTCACAGAACACCATGTCGTTCCCCTCCTCGCTGTCGGGGGAGCGGCAGACATCACAGATGACGTCCTCGTCGTACTCGATGCCCAGCCCTTCCACCGTCTCGATGGCGTGGTTCATGTTGTCGTGGCACTGCCTCTCGAGGGCCTCCATGACTCGCTCCATCGTTAGCTCATCCAGAGGCCCCTCCCCTTCAGGACGGGACAAGAGACAAAAACAAACCCACCATGAGAACAACTCCAGAGACTAGACCCCGTTTAGCATCTTCGCCTGCAACGTTTACTTGCTGCACCCCGACTCTGGAACACCCTCCCTCAGATCATCAGAGACTCTCCCTCACTCTCCACTTTCAAATCCTGTCTCAAAACCTACCTGTTCTCCCTAGCATTTAACCTTCCCTACCCATAACCACCCTCCTCCAACCTGTCGCCCCCTTTTCCCCTCCCCTCTCTCCTGCCCCTGCCCTCTCCTGCCCCTCCCCTCTCTCCTCTCCTGCCCCTCCCCTCCCTTCTCTCCTCTCCTGCCCCTCCCCTCTCTTGCCCCTCCCCTCCCTTCTCTCCTCTCCTGCCCCTCCCCTCTCCTCTCCTGCCCCTCCCTTCTCTCCTCTCCTGCCCCTCGGTTTCCCTTACTTACTTCCCGACTGCCTGCCCTCCTGACTGGTGTATTTGTTGTCCGATACTCATGGCTCTCTGTTCTTGTGTATTCATATTGTTCCCTGTGGTTCTATGTTTCTTTGTTTTTCTTTTGCCTATTGTCAGCGACTTCGGGTCATTGAGAAGTGCTATATAAAATAAATGAATTATTATTATTATTATTTACAAAGGTGTGCGATGATCTCACATCTGGCATTTGAATTTTGAGAACTGAAAAACCGGCACCTGAAAAGGATCCAGGAATGTGGAGTGCCTTTTTGTTTGATAAATTTCTTTCACAAAAGGCAAAAGCAGTGAGCAAAAGGCAAACCTCCTCCAGCGCCCAAGGACCAAACTCTGCACCATGGGAGATCGGGCTTTCTGCTCATCCACTCCCAGTCTGTGGAATGCTCTCCCTGACCACCTGAGAGCACCAGACTGTGGGGATGCTTTTAAAAAAGGGCCTCAAACTCATCTTTTAATAGAGCCTTTTGTTGATTTTTATCTAGTTTTAGCTCCACACATTTTATGTTCTTTTACCAGTTTTAGCCCTTCTTATTTTATGTTTTTTACTCTTTTACTAGTTTTAGTGTTCTTTTTACTCCTTACTAGTTTTAGTCTTGCTTATTTTATAAAAAATAAATTTAGTTATTTTAAAATGTAGCGCTTTGATTATTTGCTCCACAACTATAAAGCGCCATACAAATAAAATATATTATTAAAAAGCTTCACTTTAATTCCCAACAATTAAGAGAAACCCTCATGCTTTACCCATGTGTCCCAGCTCTGTGTTGAGCGTGTGCAGCCAGAAGATGTCCATGTCGTCCAGGTCGTAGCGACACATGGCCTCTGCCAGCTCTTTGATGTTGACATAGCCCATCTCCGTGGCGTCCTGGCCCCAGCACTGGATGTACTTCCTCTGCCTGGAGAACAGCACCTCCTTCGACCGCTCGGCAATGATCCTGAAGAAGAAAACACACCGACAAGACGGTCAGAAACAGTCATCTGGACGGAGCTCCTTGGCTTGTCGAATGAGGTTGTAATTATCACTGGAGGAATGCAGAATCACAGAAAGAAAACTAAAAGAAGATTAGTTGCAGCTGTGTGAGGAACCTTCTGAGGTTTCTCTCCTCCACATTGCCTGTGGTGCTTTTTCCTATTACTAGGGTTTTAGTGAGTTTTTTTCTTACCTTCGCTGGGGTATGTCTGGGAGTGTTGTTGTGGATTTCATGATGTTTTTTTTTGTTTTTGATTTATTATGATGTTTCTTCTTGACCTGTCTTTTAAACCTAAGCCTGAAACAGTCCGCCTGGGTATATGTAGTTGTTATTGCTGTGTAATTGTCAGAGAATGTGCTGTGAGTAAGTGCTTTTCACCCTTTTTTCAGAACTACTTCAGCTTTAAATATCCGTTATTGTTTTAACTTTACTGGATGTTTTGAGTGTGTATCAAACTGTTTTACACAAGAAAAACAAAAAATTGGATTTTGAACTTCGCACATGTACATTTTGAACTTGGAACTATTATGCAACTGCAATACAGTTTGTGAACCCTGGCCTTTTAGATTTATTCTTCTTAGGCTCCTTTTTACTCACTTTTGTCTAGGCGGAATTTTACCTTGGTGGTTGATCTTGAAGCAGGTAGAATTCTACCTGCGTTTACTTCCAGTCAATAACACCCGCAGTTTTTGGATTACCATAATAAGCCATATATGTGAAGAAAGCTCAGCTCCTTGGCTTTCAGACGGCGCTGAGCTTTTCTTGATAGTGCAAATACTTAAAGAGTGACAGGAGGGGCCCATAGGCTTAAGAGTTAAAGAAGACTTGTCCAGCCCATGGGGACATTAACGTGCGTTTGCAGGCTTTACAAATAAATATGATTTGTGTAAGTATAGAAACAAAATAGCACAACAGTGTTGATGGAAAGGGGGAAAAAAGCATAAGTGTCCTAAGCAGCTTTACCTGACGGAGGGCTCTGGGATGGTGTCTGGGCTTGCAGGCACCTGAACCCCCTTCTCCCACTCCTGCTTCCAGGGGTCGGCCAGCAGGTAGTAGTCCTCTGGGGAGACGTGGTGAGAGTCCGGTACCTTCATAGCACTGATCAGGTCTTTTCTGAACACCTGAGGGGAGAGAGGTCATCAACACACAATGTAAAACGGTGTCTAGCGATGGGCACGGTGGTCAGTAACTGTTGCCTCACAGCAAGAAGTTCCTGGGGTCTAACCTTTCTGTGTGGAGTTTGCATGTTCTCCCTGTGTGTGTGGCTGTCCACTGCTCCTCAATAGTTAGGACGGGTCAAATGCAAAGGACGAATTTCCCCAAGGGGATTAATAAAGGTACAATTTAACAGCTTAACTTAATCACTCTTTTTGATCTTGTATATTTTATATCTTGTATATCATTTTATGTTCTGTATCATCATCACTGATCTAGTCATTATCTATTAAATACTTTCTTGTTGATGTTCATAAAGCAGTGCTATATAGTACTATGAAATGTGTTATATAAATAACGCTCAATTGATTTGAGTAACAAAAAGCGGCTCTTGAAATGTAACGTTTGATTTTTTCTTTTTTATAAAATAAGGGGGTAATTCCACCGAAATGCACTCTTTGGTTGTCGGTTCTGCAATTGACTCAGGGTGCGGTTACACCTTTCGTTTCATTTTCGTATCATTGTCATATGCGTTTCGCCGCGACGTCGTGCGCCTCGAGTCACACTTTCGTTTTTTTTCGTTTTTGTCACCCGAGCACACTGATGTAGTACACTGCCAAAGCAGTAGGTGGCAGTAGGTGGCAAACATGAAGGCAATTTCAACCAATCAGAACTTGAATGTGCAAAGAAAATGTCAATAAGGCAGGCGCCTATGCCGCGCCACCATCTTGCCTATTTACTCAATGCAGCAATTCTTTTTCAGCAAAGCCTAATAAAAGTGCAATAAACAAAACGAATACATTCACTGTGTGTTCTGCCTGTCATTTGTTGATGAAACAAAACTAACATTAACACAAGTGACCACCAAGAGCGGATAGTTTAGTCTAAAAAACGATCGGTAGCATTGTTAGCTGCATGCTAACGTCAATGGAATTTGCTATTATAACAGTATAGCATTGTGGCTAGAAGCTAACGTTAGCTCACGCTACTTAGCCAGCACCAAACTGATGATATCGGGAGCTATCGGTGGTTAGATAACATTAGAGACAACGCTGTGTGTATTAAACAAAGGTGAATAGATGACTGGGCCATTTTGTTTAATGCTTGTTAAGTTGAAAGAGGAGCTTTGAGCTAACAGGGTTTGATAGCTAACACTAGCTCATGTTATCCAGTGGCAGTGCCAATCGGTAATGCTAGCAGAATGAATGGATGTAAACTTTCTTTAACATATTGCATATGGGTACAATACAATACGGCTCAATACAAACAATTGTTAAGGGAATGCAGACTGTTGTAGCTTGGACTGGGGTCCTTATAACAATAACTTGACAACACATAGTAGCTGCAGCTATTTGGTTTGGGACAGCTCTCTGTCACCGGAAGGGCACGCAGATGGTATCTACTGCGCATGGGCGTTTTCGCAACAACGGCTCATGCAGACTACACGCTGTTGTCTGCGCGTTTTTTAGCGTTTCTCCAAAACGCAAACACAATTTTGCGTTTCAGCCGTATCCACAAAAAAACGCCAAAAAAAAGCATTTCTGTGTAATAGGGACATGAAACGTATTCAAAAACGTATAAAAAAACGCCACAAATACACTAGTCTAACCATGGCCTCAATCTCAGCCCTCTTTTCTTGATCCTCCAATCAGTTGAGATTGAGGCGGGGTTTGAGATACGTTAGGTCAACAAGGAGAAATACACAGCTGCCTTCACTTGTTACCTGGTCATTCTTTGAAGAAGGTCTTGCAAATAAATAGGACTCTTTTGTTGTTCTGTGGGCTTTGGTTTATGACCCCCTTCAAGATAAGATAAGATATTCCTTTATTGATCCCCTTGGGGAAATTTGGGCATCATAGCAGCATGGGGAGGGGTACCGGTATTGGTTGGGTAATAGCAGAAAGACGTAAATATAAGCAATACAATTTTATCTGAATATAAAGAATGAGAACAAAATAAAATGAATAAATAATTGTAAACAATATAATTAAGATAAGGAAAATGCAATCCTATGATAACAAACAAAGCCATGTTCCTATACCATATTTTTAAACATCCCAGAATTAGTTTTCATAGCTTTAGATGTTTAATATAAGGAAACTCCTTCATGAAAATTACTTGTTTAGCTAATTAATAAGTACATTTCGGTGCAATTCCCCATTAGCCCTTTCACTACAGAAGGTTAACCTTTCACTACCACAACCGTCTGTAGTATGGTAGTGAAAGGTTAACCTTCTGTAGTGTGGTAGTGAAAGGTTAACCTTCTGTAGTGTGGTAGTGAAAGGGTTAGCACTTTGTCGTGTGGCAGTGGAAGGGTTAACCTTCTGTATTGTTGCAGTGAAAGGGTTAACCATTTGGTAGTGTGGCAGTGAAAGGGTTAAAAAAATAAAAACAAAATGCAGGACAGCTTTTTAGCAGCGGGGGCCCAGTAAGCCAGACGTACCTCTGCCGGTTTCTTGGGCACGGAGGCGGGGGTTCCAGGGGTTCCAGGCTTACTTCCATACTTGTTAGATGAGCAGAAGGAGGTAGAGGGACCTAGATATCAACAAAGGGTGTTAAAGTAACGAATGTGACAAGTTAAAATTGGATATCTGTGCAGCTTTGGAGTCTTGGGGAGAAGAAGCCACTCACTCTCATTGTCAGAACTGTCACTGCTGCTTGAGGACCGAAGACGTTTCATCCTGTAGCATCCTGCGAGGGACAACAAGCAGAGTCAGGGACAACCAATCAAGCAGGTAAACAGTCCAATCAAGCAGGTAAACAGTCCAATCAAGCAGGTAAACAGTCCAATCAAGCAGGTAAATAGTCCAATCAAGCAGGTAAACAGGGCTGCACTCTCTCAGTCCAGTGGTTTGGTCTCCATTCACCAAGCCGTTGTAAGTAAATTCATCAGGTTCTTTCCTCTAAGGTGCGACTAGCACCTCTATAGGTCACCCCCCCCCCCCCCCCTTTTCCCCATGTTGAATTTCCTGAAAATGTTTCTCTAACAAGCAATAGATTAAAAAGAGATAATTATTTCTGCATGAGGGGAAACACTTCAAATGTTACGATAAAATCAACTAGGATTATCAATTAGTCCGAACGGTTTACTGATGGGCAGCGCAATGACCAGGGATAGAACTGGCATGACGACATGAGTGATGGGAGAAAAATGACAATTTATTTTTGTTATAAGTCCTATAACTATTATTTAAGTAAGAAGGTCTTCAGTCGAGGAACAACCATACAAAACAATTATGAGGATGCAAAATAGTAAAGGGAGGAATGTCAAGTGTTTTCCAACCCCATACAAATAATTATTTCAAAAAGACCTGTTGGACAGAGAGAGAGAGAGAGAAAGAGGCCATTTTGGTTGAGTCAAGGACCACCACAGTCAAACGAAACAGACCGGCCTTTGTCTGGTCAGAAGATTAGCCGCACTCACCATAAATTTCAACTCGAAGAGCATGCTAGTGGATTCTTCTGATCAACACCACCCCCGACAACCTCCTCTCGTACCTGTAAATACAGGGTGATAGAAAATGGAAGGGAGTCAGCCTTCACTGTGTGGTCCAGGATGCGTTAACGCTCTCAAACCAGGCATCTGCTGGATATCACAGCATTATGGCCGCAGAACACTGCTTGAAAACGTGTCACAATGATTTATTATGCCTCTGTGGCCGGCCAGGTCTCCCTTTGATAACACACTAGGTTAAGTCCGGGCCTTTACACGGGAAACCATTATAATTCATGAGAACACCAACGATATGAGACGGCTAATAGTTGTAAGAATGACATGTCGCTGCCGAGGTTTAATAAGGTTTCAGGTGAACTTGTGGCAGAGCTGCACAGTATGGACAAAATATGTGACTGATCATATTGTGGTTTTTATGCCAGATATTTCAATAATATGATGAATTTCTGTGTCATTTTACCAATTAGGTCAAAGCATCCTTTTACTGTGCATGTTCAGACGCACTCCTTGTTCCCAGGCTCAACATCCCACTGATGACTAATGTACTTAGATATTCTCTATCTTTTGCATTCATTTGGATGCATTAATAATAATAATTAAACAAGTCTAGACTACATTGCAAACATGGTTGGTGACATATTGACATTGTGTGATGTCAATATGAATTGGATATATTGATCAGACTACCATAAACAGTGTGGGGGGGAGGGGCAAAATGTAAGGCCCCCATTAACACTCTTTCATAATCTCCAGACACCCAGATACATTACTCTGTTTCAACAGACAGGACGTGCCTTACATTCCCCATGAGGGGAGGAGGGAGGGAGAAAAAAAAGCAGCATGGCATTGACACACATTTCATACTATGCTTAGTATGCTGGCTCATGAAAAACACAAATTCACATAGCAGGAAAGGTTGCGAAGGCATTTATCCAAGGCTTTGTTCAGACTAATTTGTTTCTCAAATCTAATTTGTTTCTCTGTCCAGTGTCCACACTGTTATTTGCTAGTGATCAGACCGTATTTGTGTGTCCCAGACATCGCCACAACCTATCTGCATGGGTTGCTGACTGTGGTAACTAACAGGGTACCTTTCACATTTGAACAGATACCGGTACCTGTGAATCGATACCGGTACCCAACGGTACCTTTTTTCGGTACTTTAGTCTCAAGAAATTTAATTTACCTACCTCAGTCGTAAAAGAAAATATCCAAACTTCAAATAACTACAATTTCGACAGTTTTCGGCTTGTCATTGCTCCGACTGCTTTGTTGTTGAATCAAGTCAAATCCTAGGTAAGCATATATTGTGCGTGTGAACGTTGACATGAAAAGAAAAAAGTTTAAAAAAAAAATAAAAAAAAATCGGTTTCTCACTTGATTCGATACTCTGTAGTACCGACTAGGGCTGGGCGATATGACTAAAAACGTTATCGCGATAAAATTATAAAATTATTTTCATATAATTCGATATCGATAATTATCGTCGATATAATGTCTGTCAAGTTTAATTAACTTCTTATGCTGCTGCGAATGTCTCGAGTCGAGTTGATGTCGTCATCAGTCCGCGCACGTTAGCAGTTAGCCGACAAGCGGAATATCTCATGACAATGTAATAAATATGACACTAAAATACTCTCTTCCGCCACAATACATTGCAACGACGTCCACTGTATACCCACACTACTATAAACGTGGCCTCAGAATTCACGCCACACACATACTCGGCACGTAAATATATAAAACATCGCCGTGCAAGCTAGTTAACCTAGCCAGCCTGTTGCTTCTAAGCGGTGTATTCCATGACCAATGTGCTAAATATGACACTAAAATACTCTCTTCCGCCACAATATATTGAAACGACGTCCACTGTATACCCACACTACTATAAACGTGGCCTCAGAATTCACGCCACACACATACTCGGCACGTAAATATATAAAACATTGCCGTGCAAGCTAATTAGCCTAGCAAGTAGGGGTGGGACGATACATCGATCCAGATCGATACATCGATGTAATTATCAACAATCGAATCGGATCGATGTAATAAGATCGATTCATATCGATACTCTTATTTTGAAAATCCTGTGGCGAGTCTCATATCCGCCCAAGAACAACAGCAGTAGCTCCGTGTGTGTAGATGTTACAGCATAGCATTATCCCTTTCTGTGTGTGTGTGTGTGTGCGCGCGTCTTTGGAAAGACCAGATGAGGTCAGAGGAGTTTGATGTTTAAATGTTATTTAAACATAAACAATATAATACATAATAAATGTAGATATACATGATCATGCAACATCAACAAATTGTTGTAGGAACGGTTTGGGAGAGGGAGGTTGTGAGTTTTGAGTTCCAAAAAATTTAGCTTAAAGTTTAAAGCTCAATATATAAAAACGTGGCACTTTACAGTGAACAGGAGGTCTATTTGTATTAAAAACAATAGATTGATTTTCCTTTAAATGTCTGGAAGAGCTCAAAAATACAAATGTCAAATGATATTTTCATTACCTTTTTTTTGTTGATCTAAATGTTACTGATTGTGTTAAATGGGCATATGATATCATCTCATATCGATCGCAGGCACCTGAATCTAATCGTATCGTATTGTATCGTGAGAGACTTTGTGATATCGGCAAATATCGTATCGTTGTCCAAAGAATCGATATCGTATCGTATCATGATGAAACTGGTGATTCCCACCCCTACTAGCAAGCCTTGTTGTTGAGTGAGTCCTACCTCTCTACCCAGAGGTGCAGCGCGGGTCTCCTTCGCTCTCGGCCATCTCCTTCACCGATTGGTTGTTAGTGCGTGCTCATATCCAAGCTTGGAAAATCGATATATCGAAACTTTGCGACCACGTTTCATGTTTATTTCGAGGAAATAATTTATCGCGATAGTTATCGTTATCGTTTTATCGCCCAGCCCTAGTACCGACGTGTTTCGGTTCGGTACCTCAAAAGTACCGAATTCGGTACCCATCCCTAGGCGTCAGTAACACTAACTACGTATGGTAGGTTAGTTATGGTAGGTTAGGTTACTGTACGCTGGTGACAGTGGCTTTTCCAAACGTGGAAGCATGAGAAATGGAGACCCCTCCACACAGACCGGTGTATTGTCCCCTCATGTCCATACCTCTCTGCTATCCAGCCGCTCTGAAGCGCTTCCCTCACTCTGGATTTGACACCGCTGCTGTGTGTCGTGTTGCGAATGATGCAAAAGATACGTCTGTATAAATCTGATTTGGAATGGCATTTCAAACCACCTCCAAATGTGGTTTGGGATCCAAGAAAAAAAAAGAAAGAAAGATTGCATTTCATGTTTTTTTTGGTTGCCGTCCAGACTTTCTAAAAATCAACCTGGATACAATCTGGATATGCAGAAAAAATAAAACTATTTGGCCAGGCAGTCTGAACAATTATTAGACTGTACATTGTCTACATTAAGCCCAAGGACAAATCATGACCACAGGTAAACCACACCAAGCGAGTAAGTATAGTAAGTACAGTAAATAGACTATAGTACCGAGTGTGTTCTCAGTAACAGTACTCTTAACATAGAGTCTCTCTCTGCACTGCAGTGTGTTAGTTGAAGACTATCCACTACAAACCAAATACGCTGGGAATGCTGTAGTACCTGGGCGATAGGATGATATCCCCGATTACAGGACGATATTTAACCATGCAGCGCCTGTCGTGAATCGTGCGTTATAGTCAGTCTCTCTCGCTTCAATTAGCCTCCCTAGTTCTCCAAACTACTCTGTGTAAAATACGGGAATCCATTAGGCACAAACAACTGAGTCTATATTCTTCAGAACAATCACAAAATGAGAAGGTTTAGTCAAAGTTAACTTTAAGCAAACACGACACATTGAATTCGCAATATGTCCGCAGTTATGTCATTTCTTATGTGAAAAGTCGGGGATAGTTCTATGCACTGACCACCACAGATATGTAGGATAGATAGTTCTATGCACCGACCACCACAGACATGTAGGATAGTTCTATACACTGACCACAGACATGTAGGATAGTTCTATACACTGACCACAGACATGTAGGATAGTTCTATGCGCTGACCACAGACATGTAGGATAGTTCTATGCGCTGACCACAGACATGTAGGATAGTACTATGCGCTGACCACAGACATGTAGGATAGTTCTATGCGCTGACCACAGACATGTAGGATAGTTCTATGCGCTGACCACAGACATGTAGGATAGTTCTATGCGCTGACCAGACATGTAGGATAGTTCTATACACTGACCACAGACATGTAGGATAGTTCTATGCACTGACCAGTAGGGCTGTCTTAAATACTTCGAAGCTTCGTTCGATGGGCATGGGATTCGAATATGAAAATAAAATTCGATTATTAAAGAAATAAAAATATGATTTTTTTTTTGCAAAATCAACTCTGCCTCTCTTTGTTAACTACAACAAGCAATGCTGTTTGTTATTTAAGATGAGGTCGGACTCGGCACTGACAGATGTGTTCATTGTGCTGCTTTTATAAAGCCTCAAATGACGGCTTACAATATTTCATGAAAGCAAAGTGTTTCGTTTCAACTTTACAGCACTGACGAAGCTTCGAATTAAAATCGAATCTCGGCCCGAAGCTTCGAATTCCAAAAAAAATTCGAAGGTCAGCCCTACTGACCAGTGACCACTGTGACCAGACATGTAGGATAGTTATATGCACTGACCACAGACATGTAGGATAGTTCTATGTGCTTACCAGACATGTGGGATAGTTCTATGCGCTGACCACAGACATGTAGGATAGTTCCATGTGCTTACAACAGACATGTCACATGTAGGATAGTTCCATGTGCTTACAACAGACATGTCACATGTAGGATAGTTCTGTGCTTACAACAGACATGTAGGATAGTTCTGTGCTTACAACAGACATGTAGGATAGTTCTGTGCACCGACCACAGACATGTAGGATAGTTCCATGCGCTGACCAGACATGTGGTCAAATGTTGATTTACAGGGCTGTATATGTCCATCATAACACACTTTAATCTTGAATCTTCCCTTGAGATTGTAATGTTAACTTTGCAGCAAAGACCTGCGTCAAGCTAGTGACAACAACAATAAGACTTCCGGTCAAACATTTTCAAAATAAAAGCTGCAAAATATGCATATTTTCTTACAATATAATTTATTGTTGTGTTTCTTAAAGCAATATAGTCCTAGTCAGTAGGGGAATTTCAATATCGCCCAACGCCTACTAGTACTACTACTACTACCCCCATCTAACTTGGCTTGCCTACAAAATGAAAACGACACTTGTGGTTCTGGTCTCTGAGGGAATACATTTCAATCCTCAATTACACGTTTCATAGTACAACAGGCCCAGAGGCAATGTCTCCATTATTAAAGGAATCATATTGTCTAAAAAATGTAATCCAACTATAAAAACACCCTGCAGTGCGTGAATGTGTCACCTCAAGAATTAGGCTCCCTCTCTGAAAACCTAATTAGACATCCACCATTTTGATCAAATCTAGTCTAAATCTAGTCTTGACCGCAGATTAAGAGTTTCCTTCAAAATTAAATGACATGTGCACAGTACTGTTGTGGTTCAGGAGGTAGAGCGGTCTTCTGGTAATCGTAAATGGTTCCTGGTTGGATTCCAGCTTCTCCAGGGAAGAGCATGTCGAAGTGTTCTCGAGCAAGACACTTAACCCCCTAACTGCTTCCGATGAGAAGGTTGGCGGCGCCTCGTATGGTCGCCTCCACTGTTGGATGTGCGAGTGAATGGGTGAATGTGAGGCATAAGATGTAAAGCACTTTGGATAAAAGCGTTATATAAATGCAGTCCATTTACATAATTTTGGGAACACTGCGTATTTTGGGAATAATCTATAGTACACTGCATATCATCACTCCAGAAAATGCGTGACAGGGTTGACTTTGTTGTCGACTCAAAACAGGATGCAGCTGTTATCGACAGTGCAGACAACCACTACACTCAGACATATATATCTGATGCAGGGTAGGTTTAGGTTATATGCTAGTAGCTACAAGCCCGAATGCAACACATAATGGCATACAACTGTTCCAACAGTACATTTGTATCAAAGGAACTGACAGAAGTATAAATATGGTTGTTACTTGTTAGACCTAGAAGAACCTATTAAAGAATTCTTACATGCCAACATGCACGCCGTGGTCTAAAACTGTTCAGAAAACAAATATATAGGCTACATGTATTAACTCACTGGAGGCCAAACCCGAGATAGTCCGGGTAAACTCGCCATTCTCTGGGCGCCAAACCCGAGAAATCCCGGGTTTTAATCCATATTTATTTTATTAGCAATATCCATTCATTTTTCATCCATCCAGCCTGACGTTATCATTGGGAATGGGTCTGAGCTCGCAAAGGGCAAATACTGCCGCCTATCATCTCCCGGATGGTATTGCACATCATTGGATTGGATTGGCTGGGACTGTGCAGCAAAAAAATTAGTCCGGTCCAGGTTTTACTTCTCGGGGATGCAGCTGGATACTATTGCATCGAATGGATCTATGTGTTTTTGGATATAACGTTGGATCAATAAACGCGATCAATATTTGGAATGGTGATCAGGAATTGGATTAATCTTTTCGCATGACATCAGATGTGAGGTAAGGCCTTTATGTTACGAGTCTTGGGGTAATCAGATGTTCCTATCACCGCCATCGGAGTGTGTGTGTGTGTAAGGTCGCGCCGACCAAAGTACGGACAACCGATTTTTCAGACCCTGCTGCTCTTCGTGCATAATTAAGTACACATATAATAGCGATAATCTAGTGTTTATTTGAAAACGATTCATAAATCAAGAGACAAATGGCACGATTTCTAAGGAAATACATTTAAGCTCGATTTGCTGTGGTTTATTGAGATAAGACAGAACGCTCTAGAAATATATTGATATTCATCACGGTATAAAATGGAAATGTGTGTATGAAAAAATTATCCGTTTCGTGCATGTTGACTGGATGCAACTTATTGACGACCACTGTGTTATTTAGATCTATTGCTATTATATTTTATATGTTTTAAGTACTCGCAAATAAGTCCTATTCTCCATTGGATACAGCGTTGGCCCAGAAGGGCATCAGCAGAGGGCGCTGTTGGCCTGAATGAGTTAATGAACATGAGCAACTCCCTTGAATCCAAAATACTAGGGAGCTCAAACTTGTGACATCAGGGGAACCCCCTGGGTGCTCTTGGGGTCATATTTACCATCTTTCTACCTATGGAGCAGCTCCAGACGTCATACCTGATGATGTATGGTTTGACTTTTAGTTCTCTAGTTTTTGGATTTGAGGCTCAACGGAGTCAACGCTCAATCAAAACTTTTATGGAGATCCTTCCAACCTAAGCATGGTGGTGCTGCAGAGATGCCCTAGCCTACAAATAGAATTCTACACACTGAAGAAAACTTTGTTTGGTACAGAGACCCCTGCCAAAACCACATGATCAGCAACACCTTTTTCTCAATGAAAATGGTGATACGGGTACAAATTGTTTCAGGGCTGAGAACACCGAAGCTCTTTGGGTATAAAAGCTCAAACATATTCTGTGGGTCCACTCAAATTCATGGTCAATGATGAGGCAGCTCCAGGCGTTTATACATGACATACATGGTTGATTGAATGAATGAATGAATGAAAACTTTATTTAACAGATTGCAGAATGGGTACAATACAGTACGGCTCAATACATACAATTGTTAAGGGGATGCAGACCTGAGAAAGACGTTTGTCTTGTTTCCATCAGGGTCCCCCATTGGAACTGCTGTGGTTTATGGCTTAGCATAGCAACTTTTCCTATCCCATGACATATTTAAATTCTTAATTTTGGTGGTGTTCCTCTCTTCTACATCTCATCTTCAGATCTCTAGATGGAGGATAATACATTGTGAGTGCCATGTTGTGTGCGAAGAGGTGCATGTAGAAATGCAGTCGCAGTATAGAGACAGTCCGATCGCATATTCCATCTGGCGTATTTTCATTATCGTCAGTAACGTTAACAGCAACACACCTTTTGTGGTGTAAATTAACATGCCGACTGCCTTCCTTCTGCTGCCTTGGCGCCAAACGCAGGCCTTTAGCGGCGGGCTGCAGCTGGACACGAAAACGCTGTGATGAAATCAAACATGGGCGCCACCGCCGCCATACAAAGATGTCACTTCCTCAAGCGTTTAGCTAACGTTCGAGGGTTCGATCCATGGATGTAAAGCGGTTGGCTGTATTCGTATTCGTACCCGTGTATCACATGCATTGGCGACCGCTATCGTTGTATGGGACAAATGGACAAACACACGGGAAAGAGCATTAGGGGAAGTAGGCCCGATGGCCTGGATAAGCCACCCAGGGCCAATCTTGGCACCAGACAGCCCCCCTGAACACACGAGCATATTGTTCGAATTCATAGGATCTTACCTTGGAATCACGTAGTATTGTGCCGCTTGCAGCCACCCAAATGTCGTCGTAACTCGATCTCCGACACATAAATATAAAATAAAGGCCCTAGGTGTCCCTGTTAATCAGAAGTATTGTTTTTTTCCTACCACACACTAGGAATTTCCTAGGGAAGCAATCTCTCCACTACCACGGCACAACAGCTCTATTGTGCCGCTCGTTCCTCACGGTCCTA